>NW_026575497.1:0-45219 GCF_028641065.1 Leucoraja erinaceus
GTGTGAACCACACCTGGAGTATTGCGTACAGGTTTTGGTCTCCAAATCTGAGGAAGGACATTATTGCCGTAGAGGGAGTGCAGAGACGGTTCACCAGACTGATTCCTGGGATGTCAGGACTGTCTTATGAAGAAAGACTGGATAGACTTGGTTTATACTCTCTAGAATTTAGAAGATTGAGAGGGGATCTTATAGAAACTTACCAAATTCTTAAGGGGTTGGACAGGCTAGATGCAGGAAGATTGTTCCCGATTTTAGGGAAGTCCAGGACAAGGGGTCACAGCTTAAGGATAAAGGGGAAATCCTTTAAAACCGAGATGAGAAGAACTTTTTTCACACAGAGAGTGGTGAATCTCTGGAACTCTATGCCACAGAGGGTAGTTGAGGCAACAGTTCATTGGCTATGTTTAAGAGGGAGTTAGACGTGGCCCCCTTGTGGCTAAGGGGATTCAGGGTCGGGGGAGTATGGACAGGATTGGATCTGAGTTTGGATGATCAGCCATGATCTATTGAATGGCGGTGCAATGTTCTATGTTTGTTTGTGGCTGCCAGATTCGGCCTTTGATTCCTTGGTCCGCCAGCTCCACACACTGAATCTCCGTCATTGTTTCCATTTCGCTAGCTAATTCATTTTTACATTCACTCATGCATTCCTCAAAACCTTTGGACATTTTTATGTACACGTTTTTTTAAAATAAAATCCTCCCCCCCCCCCCCCCCCCCCCATTTTCTCGCCTCCTGCTGGCCGGCGACCATAACGGCTGCTGACGCCCGGATCCGTCACGCTGCCTCAAGCCAAACATCGGATCTTCCTCAGCATCTGCAGTTCCTTCTTGAACACATCGGTTCTTCAATCCTCGGCCGATAAACAGCGGGGGAACAGCCGGCGTGACAGAGCCGGCGTGTCACAAGCGCCGAGGATGCCAGGCCTTACAGTCTCTGATCATTCCACAGTGAGTTAAGCTGGGTAACAACTAACACCGCAACAGCAACAGAGTCGGAACGGGAACCAGGCAGTTACGGTATACATCAGCAGCTCAAATGCAGCCCATGACGTTAAGTTCAAGAAAACCTCTTTCAAGACGTAGCCCCGGGGTATATTGTCCACAGTGTATTCTGGGCCCATTGTAAAATACCAGGGCCCGCTTATTAAACAACTCAATATGCTCACAATCCCCATACTAACTTCCCCGTTACCTCGGTGCAATATTTTGCTTTCACATTCTGATAGCAAATGGCCAAGACTCGATCCACTGTCAACATAGAAACATAGAAAATAGGTGCAGGAGTAGAGGCCATTCGGCCCTTCGAGCTTGCACCGCCATTCAATATGATCATGGCTGATCATCCTGTAACTGCCTTCTCTCCATACCCCCCTGATCCCTTTAGCCACAAGGGCCACATCTAACTCCCTCCTAAATATAGCCAATGAACTGTGTGTGGCCTCAACTACCTTCTGTGGCAGAGAGTTCCACAGATTCACCACTCTCTGTGTATGAAAAAAAAGGTTTTTCTCATCTCAGTCCTAAAAGGCTACCCCCTTATCTTTAAACTGAGTGTGTGACCCCTTGTTCTGGACTTCCCCCAACATCGGGAACAATCTTCCTGCATCTAGCCTGTCCAACCCCTTAAGAATTTTGTAAGTTTCTATAAGATCTCCCCTCATCCTTCTAAACTCATTATTCTAAGAGTGTGGCCCCTGGTTCTGGACTCACCCAACATTGGGAACATTTTCCCTGCATCTAGATTGTCCAGTCCTTTTATAATTTTATATGTTTCTATAAGATACTCCCCCTCATCCTTCTAAACTCCAGTGAATACAAGCCTAGTCTTTTCAATCTTTCCTCATATGACAGTCCCGCCATCCCAGGGATCAATCTGGTGAACCTACGCTGCACTGCCTCAATCACAAGGATGTCCTTCCTCATTGTCGAAATGAAATCGCTCGTCAGGAACGTTGCATTGGACCGGAAAGACGACAAGCGCATCCACACGCGGCAAATTGGCACGTTGATTAGTCAGGAGTCTTTCTTCAAATGAAAGTCCTGCCATCCCAGGAATCAGTCGGGTGAACCTTCTCTGTACTCCCTCTATGGCCGAATGGCCTGCTCCTGAACCAATTTTCTATGTTTCTATGATAATATAATGCAGTTTTCTCAAAGCGTGAATGACATTTATTCAATGGAAACACTTTGATGAACACAATGCAAACCAGAGCAGAGAATTAATGTCATTCCTTTCCTTGAAGCAGAGCTCAAACAGCGAAGTAACCAGTTGGAATTTATTTCACGGATGTGGAACGTTTCAATCCGAAGGTCAGTTTTGTGGTTTAGAAACATCGAAACATAGAAAATAGGTGCAGGAGGAGGCCATTCGGCCCTTCGAGCCAGCACCGCCATTCATTGTGATCATGGCTGATCGTCCCCTATCAATAACCCGTGCCTGCCTTCTCTCCATATCCCTTGACTCCACTCGCCCCTAGAGCTCTATCTAACTCTCTCTTAAATCCATCCAGTGATTTCGCCTCCACTGCCCTCTGTGGCAGGGAATTCCATAAATTCACAACTCTCTGGGCGGAAAAGTTTGTTCTCACCTCTGTATTAAATGACCTCCCCTTTATTCTAAGACTGTGTGTGGCCCCTGGTTCTGGACTCGCCCAACATTGGGAACATTTTTCCTGCATCTAGCTCGTCCAGCCCTTTTATAATGTTATATGTTTCTATAAGATACTCATCCTTCTAAACTCCAGTGAATACAAGCCTAGTCTTTTCAATCTTTCCTCATATGACAGTCCCGCCATCCCAGGGATCAATCTCGTGAACCTACGCTGCACTGCCTCAATCACAAGGATGTCCTTCCTCAAATTAGGAGACCAAAACTGTACACAATACTCCAGATGTGATCTCACCAGAGCCCTATAGAACTGCAGAAGAACCTCTTTGCTTCTATCCTGAAATCCTCTTGTTATGAAGGCCAACATTCCATTAGCTTTCTTCACTGCCTGCTGTACTTGCACGCCAACTTTCAGTGACCGGTGTACAAGGACACCCAGGTCTCGCTGTACCTACCCCTTACCTAACCTAACCCCATTGAGATAATAATCTGCCCCCTTGTTTTTGCCGAGTAAAGTGGATAACCTCACATTTTTCTATATTATACTGCATCTGCCACGCATCTGCCCACTCACTCAACCTGACCAGGTCACCATGCAACCTCCTAACATCCTCTTCACAGTTCACACTGCCACCCAGCTTTGTGTCATCCGCAAACTTGCTAGTGTTGCTCCTACTTCCCTCTACCAAATCATTAATATATATGGTAAACAGTTGCGCCCCCAACACTGAGCCTTGCGACACTCCACTCGCCACTGCCTGCCATTCTGAAAAGGACCCGTTCACTCCTACTCTTTGCTTCCTGTCTGCCAACCAAATTTCTATCCACGTCAACACCCTACCCCCAATACCAGGTGCTCTAATTTTAGTCACCAGTCTCCCGTGCGGGACCTTATCAAAGGCTTTCTGAAAGTCTAGATACATTACATCCACTGGCTCCCCTTCATCCATTTTACTTGTCACATCTTCAAAAAATTCCAGAAGATTAGTCAAGCATGATTTCCCTTACACCTATGGGTTGTTTGGGAAAATGAACCCCACGCTCCCGTCTCCCCCTTCTCTCTTCCCTCTTCTCTCACTCCCCCTCTCTCTCTTCTCTCTCTCCCTTCTCTCTCTCCCATTCTCTCTCCTCCTATCTCTCCCCTCTTCTCTCTCCTCCTCCTCTCTCTCTCCTCTTCTCTCTTTCCGTTCTTCTCTCTCTCTCCCCCTCTCTTCCTCTTCTCCCTCCTCCCTTCTCTCTCTCTGCATTCTCTCTCTCCCCCTTCTCTCTCTCCCCTCCTCTCCTTCCCCCTTCTCCCTCTCCCCTCCCTCCCCCCTTCTCTCTCTCCCCTTCTCTCTCCCTTCTCTCTCTCTTCTCTCTCTCTCATTCTCTCTCTCCCCTTCTCTCTCTCCATTCTCTCTCTCTCTCTCTCTCTCTCTCTCTCTCTCTCTCTCTCTCTCTCTACATTCTCTCTCCCCACTCTCTCTCTCTCCATTCTCTCTCTCCCCTCCTCCTTCTCTCTCCCCCCCCTTCTCCCTCTCCCCTTCTCTCTCCCCTTCTCTCTCCTCTCAATCCCCCTTTCTCTCTCTCCTCTCTCTCCCCCCTTCTCCCTCTCCCCTTCTCTCCCCTTCTCGCTCTCTCCCCCCTCTCCCCCCTCTTCTCCACCTTTCTCTCTCCCCCCTCTCTCCCCCCTTCTTCCCCCTTCTCTCTCTCCCCCCTCTCCACCCATTCTTCAGAGTGCTGTCTGTTTTGCGTGTGGGAATCTACAGCGCGGAAACAGGCCTTTAGGCCCAACGAGTCGACACCGACTAATGTTCTCCCCACATTCACAGTATCCTACACACACCAGGGACAACCTACATTTATACTGAGCCAATTAACCCTCAAACCTGTACGTCTTTGGGGCGTGGAAAGAAACCGATGGCGCCACAGTTAATTTTCTGGTTAAAGCTGCGATCCCTTTCCCCCAAACGCACCCACACCCAGCCCTGAGTCTTGTTTACATGGCACAAGCGCAGTTTTATGTCTGTTTTCGGCTGTCATGTGTGTAGAGCTACAGTGAAGGGCTTTAGTTTCCTACTAATTTTCCAACCAATCAATGTAGTATTGAGTATAGAAGCTGGGATGTAATGTTAAAATTGTACAAGGCATTGGTGAGGCCAAATATGGTGTACAATTTTGGTCGCCTAATTATAGGAAGATGTCAACAAAATAGAGAGAGTACAGAGGAGATTTACTAGAATGTTGCCTGGGTTTCAACAACTAAGTTACAGAGATAGGTTGAATAAGTTAGGTCTTTATTCTCTGGAGCGCAGAAGGTTAAGGGGGGACTTGATAGAGGTCTTTAAAATGGTGAGAGGGATAGACAGAGTTGATGTGGACAAGCTTTTCCCTTTGAGAATAGGGAAGATTCAAACAAGAGGACATGACTTCAGAATTAAGGGACAGAAGTTTAGGGGTAACATGAGGGGGAACGTCTTTACTCAGAGAGTGGTAGCGGTGTGGAATGAGCTTCCAGTGGAAGTGGTGGAGGCAGGTTCGTTGGTATCATTTAAAAATAAATTGGATAGGCATATGGATGAGAAGGGAATGGAGGGTTATGGTATGAGTGCAGGCAGGTGGGACTAAGGGAAAAAAAGTTGTTCGGCACGGACTTGTAGGGCCGAGATGGTCTGTTTCCGTGCTGTAATTGTTATATGGTTATATGGTTATGTACAAGGGGAACAACTTGCGCAAATAGTTACCCCCCAGATTCCTATGAAATTTCTTCCCCCCTGCACCTTAATCCCATGTCACCTCTTTCTAGATTCCCATTCTCTGGGCGAATGACTCTATTTCTAGCAATATTGCACATGTCTAGACGTTCACCCTTCCTCCGCCTCTACTCCAAGGAATAACGTCCTCAAACTATCACCATAGTATCAGGCCCTCGAATCCTGGCAACAGACTAGAATATCTTCCATGCACCCCTTGCATCTTGACCACATCCTTCTATAACACGGTGACGTCGGTTTGAACATCGGCATGCAGCCAGGGGCATTAACCATTAAGCAGACTAAGCACGTGCTTATTTAGGGCACCAGGGTCAAAGGGGGCGCCACAAAGTTGGGAAAAGGGTGGAAAGAAAAAAAAAACGAATGAAGATTTGTAAAAAAAAAAATTGATAAAACTGGTGCAAATTGATCATAATGTTCTGTTTCGTGATTATGGTGCACCCTAGAGTTATCTTCCCAGGTGTACCACAAGGTGCACTCTGACCTCTGTCGGTCAGTAAAATCATTAACACTGTCACATATTTCCTGTTGTGGAATATTCTCGACTGACCTCTGTGCCTCAGACATGATTATTATCTAAATGGTGGCTGATTGGGAAAGGGGGAGATGCAGTGAGACCTGGGTGTCATGGCACACCAGTCATTGAAGGTAGGCATGCAGGTGCAGCAGGCAGTAAAGAAAGCGAATGGTATGTTAGCTTTCATTGCAAAAGGATTTGAGTATAGGAGCAGAGAGGTTCTACTGCAGTTGTACAGGGTCTTGGTGAGACCACACCCGGAGTATTGCGTACAGTTTTGGTCTCCAAATCTGAGGAAGGACATTATTGCCATAGAGGGAGTGCAGAGACGGTTCACCAGACTGATTCCTGGGATGTCAGGACTGTCTCATGAAGAAAGACTGGATAGACTTGGTTTATACTCTCTAGAATTTAGAAGATTGAGAGGGGATCTTATAGAAACTTACAAAATTCTTAAGGGGTTGGACAGGCTAGATGCAGGAAGATTGTTCCCGATGTTAGGGAAGTCCAGGACAAGGGGTCACAGCTTAAGGATAAGGGGGGAAATCCTTTAAAACCGAGATGCGAAGAACTTTTTTCACGCAGAGAGTGGTGAATCTCTGGAACTCTCTGCCGCAGAGGGTAGTTGAGGCCACACAGTTCATTGGCTATATTTAAGAGGGAGTTAGATGTGGCCCTTGTGGCTAAGGGGATCAGGGGGGTATGGAGAGAAGGCAGGTACGGGATACTGAGTTGGATGATCAGCCATGATCATATTGAATGGCGGTGCAGGCTCGAAGGGCCGAATGGCCTACTCCTGCATCTAATTTCTATGTTTCTATGTTTCTATGACCTCTGTCGGTCAGTAAAATCATTAACACTGTCACATATTTCCTGTTGTGGAATATTCTCGACTGACCTCTGTGCCTCAGACATGATGTGTGCACTACCCTTGGAAATATAACCATATAACCATATAACAATTACAGCACGGAAACAGGCCATCTCGACCCTTCTAGTCCGTGCCGAACACATAATCTCCCCTAGTCCCATACACCTGCGCTCAGACCATAACCTTCCATTCCCTTCCCGTCCATATAACTATCCAATTTATTTTTAAATGATAAAAACGAACCTGCCTCCACCACCTTCACTGGAAGCTCATTCCACACAGCCACCACTCTCTGAGTAAAGAAGTTCCCCCTCACGTTCCCCCTAAACTTCAGTCCCTTAATTCTCAAGTCGTGTCCCCTTGTTTGAATCTTCCCTACTCTCAGTAGGAAAAGCTTTTCCACGTCAACTCTGTCTATCCCTCTCATCATTTAAAAAACCTCTATCAAGTCCCCCCTTAACCTTCTGCGCTCTAAAGAATAAAGCCCTAACTTGTTCAACCTTTCTCTGTAACTTAGTTGCTGAAACCCAGGCAACATTCTAGTAAATCTCCTCTGTACTCTCTCTATTTTGTTGACATCCCTCCTATAATTAGGGGACCAAAATTGTACACCATACTCCAGAATTAGCCTCACCAATGCCTTGTACAATTTTAACATTACATCCCAACTTCTATACTCAATGCTCTGATTTATAAAGGCCAGCACATCTAAGACCACTGCACTGGTAAGATGGCATCCAGCTTCAATGATCCTTTATTTAATTAGTATGCATAGTCGTCTCTTATCTGAGTGCCTTTCCAAATGTTGAAATTGCCTTAAGAATATGTTTAACATTAATGGTCACCAACTGTACAACTGAAACGTGTAAAAAACCCAAATCGATCAGTTATGCTTCAAGAAAGACTAGACTCACTGTGTATATTAACAATTCAAGCGTACAGTTTTGGTCTCCAAATCTGAGGAAGGACATTATTGCCATAGAGGGAGTGCAGAGAAGGTTCACCAGACTGATTCCTGGGATGTCAGGACTGTCTTATGAAGAAAGACTGGATAGACTTGGTTTTTATACTCTCTAGAATTTAGGAGATTGAGAGGGGATCTTATAGAAGCTTACAAATTCTATTTTTTTTTTTTTTTTAATATTTTATTTTATTAGAAGTAAGTACAGTCATATGGCACCAAAGTGTCTAATATATATTTTCATAATACATTTCATGTACAACTTTTTTTTTTATATATTGAAAAAAGAATAGAATAAGAAAAATAAGTTAGATAGTAAAGGATAGAAAGATGTGAAATATATAGTGCGTGAAGAAAGAAAACGAGTAAATGAAGAAAGTTGAGAGAGAAAATAGAGAAAAGAAAATAAAATAAAAAAAGAAAATGAGATCATTATTTATAATCTTGACCAACCCTCGTCCAGTCCTCAAACGGTTCTCTTTTACAAAACTTACAAAATTCTTAAGGGGTTGGACAGGCTAGATGCACGAAGATTGCTCCCGATGTTGGGGAAGTCCAGGACAAGGGGTCACAGCTTAAGGATAAGGGGGAAATCCTTTAAAACCGAGATGAGAAGAACTTTTTTCACACAGAGAGTGGTGAATCTCTGGAACTCTCTGCCGCAGAGGGTAGTCGAGGCCAGTTCATTGGCTATATTTAATAGGGAGTTAGATGTGGCCCTTGTGGGATCAGAGGGTATGGAGAGAAGGCAAGTAAGGGACACTGAGTTGGATGATCAGCCATGATCATATTGAATGGCGGTGCAGGCTCGAAGGGCCGAATGGCCTACTCCTGCACCTAATTTCCATGTTTCTATGTTTCTAAGCAGACTTTCTGAGAAGTATTAATTTCGAGGATATTATCAGTGATTTTGCGTAAATGAAATGTAGAAAAATGCCTTTCAGGTCGTGAGTATTAGAACTTTGATACATTTAACTTGTGAAATATTAAAATAGATGTTGTATTGCATTATAGAACTTTATGTAGCCCAAGCTTGGCTTAGTTTGTACAGTATATTGTGTTATCATATGAATACATTTTTGTGCCGCTGCAACCTGCATTGTATATCTGGTCAAGCAGGTCAACAACTAAAATGGACTGGGTCAGTGTGGAAAGGAGGGGGGGCACCAAGATTGGTCAGTGCTTAGGGCACCAGTGAGCTTTAATCCGCCCCTGTATGCAGCAGTAGTTTATAGGGGGTCTGTTCAAGACTCAAACAGCTGGGAAGTATCTCTTTCCAAAATCTGACAGTACATGGTTTCGTTTCTTCTGCTTTTCCAGCTCATCTGGACTCGGCCGAACAAACATATCTTCAAACAATTGGTGGTGATCCCAGCCCAGTGGAACTGAGTGCATTCAAACTAGGAGTCAGTGGGTCTTGTGGACATTCCCGAGGGGACTAATGCCCCCTGTCCCACTTAGGAAACCTGAACGCAAACCTCTGGAGACATTGCGCCCCACCCAAGGTTTCCGTGCGGTTCCCGGAGGTTGCAGGTGGTTGCCGGAGGTCGCAGGTAGTGGAAGCAGGTAGGGAGACTGACAAAAACCTCCGGGAACCGCCCGGAAACCGCACGGAAACATTGGGTGGGGCGCAAAGTCACCAGAGTTTTCCGTTCAGGTTTCCTAAGTGGGACAGGGGCATAGATAGGTCTATTCCCTGTGCTTGGGTATCTGACTCAGTGACGGGACCGTGTGACACAACAATACCCATTATCTATCGCGGACAACATCTGACTCCGTCCTTTAGACAAAGCGGCCAATCAGCTCCAGTCCGCCTCTGACTTTGTTTACATGGCACCTAGCAACCATTCTCCCGGCCGGCAAATCAGACGATGGGCCCCTCCCCATACTGTCGGGGGTATAAATACCGCGACCGCCGGCGGCAGTCAGTCATTGTCGAAGGCTGCGGTGATCACCGGACATTATGGTAGGCTACGTGGTAGAACTCCGTGGACAGCCGCGTTCCATGGAGACAGGCCCGGTTAACACGTGACGTGCATGCCCCCTGTCCCACTTAGGAAACCTGTGTGAGAAAACCTGTGTGAGTGTGTGTGTGTGTGGTGTGTGAGTGTGAGTGTGTGAGTGTGTGTGTGTGTGTGTGTGTGGAGGTGGGTGTGAGTGTGTGAGTGTGAGTGTGTGCAGGTAGCGTTTATTATGCCCCTGTCCCACTTAGGAAACCTGAACGGAAACCTCTGGAGACTTTGCGCCCCACCCAAGGTTTCCTTGAGGTTCCCGGAGGTTTTCGTCAGTCTCCCTGCCTGCTTCCACTACCTGCAACCTCCGGCAACCACCTGCGACCTCCGGGAACCGCACGGAAACCTTGGGTGGGGCGCAAAGTCTCCAGAGGTTTCCGTTCAGGTTTCCCCAGTGGGACAGCGGCAGAAGGAGGGAATGGATTGAATGCGCCCGAACCTAGTCGGATGACTTTAAGCCCCGATCCACTCTCTCATATCATCAGCTGTTAAACTGATTCCTGTGATGGCAGGACTTTCATATGAAGAAAGACTGGATAGACTCGGCTTGTACTCGCTAGAATTTAGAAGATTGAGGGGGGGATCTTATAGAAACGTACAAAATCCTTAAGGGGTTGTGGACAGGCTGGATGCAGGAAAATTATACCCGGTGTTGGGGAAGTCCAGAACAAGGAGGTCACACACAGTTTAAGGATAAGGAGGGAAGTCTTTTAGGACCGAGATGAAAAAAACATATTTTTTTCACACAGAGAGTGGAACTCTCTGCCACAGAAGGTAGTTGAGGCCACACAGTTCATTGGCTATATTTAAGAGGGAGTTAGATGTGGCCCTTGTGGCTAAAGGGATCAGGGGTTATGGAGAGAAGGCAGGTACGGGATACTGAGTTGGATGATCAGCCATGATCATATTGAATGGCGAATGGTGCAGGCTCGAAGGGCCGAATGGCCTCTACTCCTGCATCTATTTTCTATGTTTCTATGTTTATATGTTTCTATACCGATTTATCCCCATCCGGTACTAATCCCGTGTTTCCCCCCCATCTCCAGCGTGAGTGTATCTCTATCCACATCGGCCAGGCCGGGTGCCAGATTGGCAACGCTTGCTGGGAGCTGTATTGCCTGGAGCACGGGATCCAGCCGGATGGACAGATGCCCAGCGACAAGACCATCGGAGGCGCGGACGATTCGTTCAACACCTTCTTCAGCGAGACGGGGGCGGGCAAGCACGTCCCGCGGGCCGTGTTCATCGACCTGGAGCCCACGGTGATCGGTAAGGTGGCAGGGCGAAGAGTACTGATATGTTCTGCATTCTCCCAATCCATGCCCTGACATGTGGGGAGGGTGCATGTTATGTGGCGCAGGTTAATTTTCCATTCCTGCTCCTCTTCCCCTGCAGATGAGGTGCGGACCGGCACCTACCGCCAGCTCTTCCACCCCGAGCAGCTCATCACCGGCAAGGAGGACGCGGCCAATAATTACGCCCGGGGCCACTGCTCCATCGGCAAGGAGATCGTGGACCTGGTGCTGGATCGCATCCGGAAAGTGGTAGGTGGATTTGCGATAATGTTTCCCAGAATTTCTCTATTGCCACCGCACTTCCGGGAGTGTGTTTATGTCAAAAACAAGAAAGTAGACTATTATCTAAATGGTGGCCGATTAGGAAAAGGGGAGATGCAACGAGACCTGGGTGTCATGGTACACCAGTCATTGAAAGTAGGCATGCAGGTGCAGCAGGCAGTGAAGAAAGCGAATGGTATGTTAGCATTCATAGCAAAAGGATTTAAGTATAGGAGCAGGGAGGTTCTACTGCAGTTGTACAGGGTCTTGGTGAGACCACACCTGGAGTATTGCGTACGGTTTTGGTCTCCTAATCTGAGGAAAGACATTCTTGCCTTAGAGGGAGTACAGAGAAGGTTCACCAGACTGATTCCTGGGATGGCAGGACTTTCATATGAAGAAAGACTGGATAGACTCGGCTTGTACTCGCTAGAATTCAGAAGATTGAGCGGGGATCTTATAGAAACTTACAAGATTCTTAAGCTGTTGGACAGGCTAGATGCAGGAAGATTGTTCCCGATGTTGGGAAAGTCCAGGACAATGGGTCACACACACACACAGTTTAAGGATAAGGGGGAAGTCTTTTAGGACCGAGATGAGAAAAACGTTTTATTTTCACACACAGAGAGTGGTGAATCTGTGGAATTCTCTGCCACGGAAGGTAGTTGAGGCCAGTTCATTGGCTATATTTAAGAGGGAGTTAGATGTGGCCCTTTTGGCTAAAGGGGATCAGGGGGTATGGAGAGAAGGCAGGTACAGGATACTGAGTTGGATGATCGGCCATGATCATATTGAATGGCGGTGCAGGCTCGAAGGGCCAAATGGCCTCTACTCCTGCACCTATTGTCTATGTTTCCACGTTTCTACGTTTCTACAAGCACAATATGGGAACTTGTTCAACAAAAGCTATGCCCAGTCACCTTTCTCATTTTCTCCGCGGGAAAAGTCTTCTAACTATCTACCCTATCAATACACCTCGCATATGGCCTCCTCTCGCCCTCCGACGTACCGGAAAGGAAACAATCCAGATTTTCCAAACTCTACATAGAGCTAAATTCCTCCAATCCCGTTTTATTTCCGGCTAAATTCTTCTACACTCTCATGCCCCTGTCCCACTTAGGAAACCTGAACGGAACCCTCTGGAGACTTTGCGCCCCACCCAAGGTTGTTGTGCGGTTGCCGGAGGTTGCAGGTGGTTGCCGGAGGTTGCAGGTGGTTGCCGGAGGTTGCAGGTAGTGGAAGCAGGTGGGAAACTGATAAAAACCTCCGGGAACCGCAAAGAAACCTTGGGTGGGGCGCAAAGTCTCCAGAAGTTTCCGTTCAGGTTTCCTAAGTGGGACAGTGGCTTTACCTTCCTATCCTTCCTTTAATGGAGCAACCAGAACTGCACACAGTACCTAAAATATCCCCTTTCCAAAGTTATATTACATTATATACACGTCAACCCCAATATCAGGTAGGCCTCCCTTGCTGTAACACGTCGGAGGCCGAATAACTTTCAAAATTTCGAAAGTGATTTCGAAATGACATCTAAATGGTGGCCGATTGGGAAAGGGGGAGATGCAGCGAAACCTGGGTGTCATGGTACACCAGTCATTGAAGGTAGGCATGCAGGTCCAGCAGGCAGCAAAGAAAGCGAATGGTATGTTAGCTTTCATTGCAAAAGGATTTGAGTATAGGAGCAGAGAGGTTCTACTGCAGTTGTACAGGGTCTTGGTGAGACCACACCTGGAGTATTGCGTACAGTTTTGGTCTCCAAATCTGAGGAAGGACATTATTGCCATAGAGGGAGTGCAGAGACGGTTCACCAGACTGATTCCTGGGATGTCAGGACTGTCTTATGAAGAAAGACTGGATAGACTTGGTTTATACTCTCTAGAATTTAGAAGATTGAGAGGGGATCTTATAGAAACTTACAAAATTCTTAAGGGGTTGGACAGGCTAGATGCAGGAAGATTGTTCCCGATGTTAGGGAAGTCCAGGACAAGGGGTCACAGCTTAAGGATAAAGGGGAAATCCTTTAAAACCGAGATGAGAAGAACTTTTTTCACGCAGAGAGTGGTGAATCTCTGGAACTCTCTGCCACAGAGGGTAGTTGAGGCCACTTCATTGGCTATATTTAAGAGGGAGTTAGATGTGGCCTTTGTGGCTAAGGGGATCAGGGGGTATGGAGAGAAGGCAGGTACGGGATACTGAGTTGGATGATCAGCCATGATCATATTGAATGGCGGTGCAGGCTCGAAGGGCCGAATGGTCTACTCCTGCACCTAATTTCTATGTTTCTATGTTTCTATGACATTGGATGGGAAATGTTCAGGAGGAACGCTAGGCAAATGGTTCGGGCCCAGACTGCCAAATATTCTGCCTGTAGGTGTTACGTGCAAATGCCTGAATAGACGATGTCCCTCGATCACTCTAGTCCAATCTTTGTGCGCCCAATATTCAGTGGTTGTTGGGCAACGAACATCTGCAATGTCACATCCGGTATTCTATTCATGCTTTCCGGTTTCCTTCCTTCAGGCCGACCAGTGCACCGGACTCCAGGGGTTCCTCATCTTCCACAGTTTCGGCGGCGGCACCGGCTCGGGCTTCACCTCCCTCCTCATGGAGAGACTCTCCGTGGACTACGGTAAGAAATCCAAGCTGGAGTTTTCCATCTACCCGGCGCCGCAGATCTCCACCGCCGTGGTCGAGCCCTACAACGCGGTGCTGGTCACCCACTGCACCCTGGAGCACTCCGACTGCGCCTTCATGGTGGACAACGAGGCCATTTACGACGTGTGCCGGCGGAACCTGGATATCGAGCGCCCCACCTACACCAACCTCAACCGCCTGTTGGCGCAGATCGTGTCGTCTATTACCGCCTCGCTGCGCTTCGACGGCGCCCTCAACGTGGACCTGACCGAGTTCCAAACTAACCTGGTCCCCTACCCACGTGTCCACTTCCCGCTCGCCACCTACGCGCCCCTCATCTCGGCCGAGAAGGCTTACCACGAGCAATTGTCGGTCCCCGAAATCACCAACGCCTGCTTCGAGCCGGCCAACCAGATGGTGAAGTGCGACCCTCGCCAGGGCAAGTACATGGCGTGTTGCATGTTGTACCGCGGGGACGTGGTCCCCAAGGACGTCAACGCCGCCATCGCCACCATCAAGAGCAAGCGCTCCATCCAGTTCGTGGACTGGTGCCCGACCGGGTTCAAGGTGAGTGAAGGATTTCAGCCAAAACCGTGGAGGAGTGGATGGGCTCTGTTTGTCCGATTCCTCAGGTGAACGACACGGCTAAAAATGTTAAATAGATGCCCCTGTATTCATCGACACTAATTGAACAAGCACCTCTCCCTCTCTCCCCACTGCGCCCTCTCTACTCAACACCCCAACGCATTGTAGTCATCCCATGGGAATGTCCCCACCGGTCCCAACATTTGCAGGAGACATCCTGTGCTGATGATGGCACAAGGGGTGGAGGGGGGTGGGTGGATTTGAATGAATCCATGTGCTTGGAGACGGTGGGGCGAAGTGCCTCTTTCTGCCGGGTGCTCAGTCACTGAGAATATTCCAGGAAACATTGAGTATAGAAGTTGGGATGTAATGTTAAAATTGTACAAGGCATTGGTGAGGCCAAATCTGGAGTATGGTGTACAATTTTGGTCGCCTAATTATAGGAAGGATGTCAACAAAATAGAGAGAGTACAGAGGAGATTTACTAGAATGTTGCCTGGGTTTCAGCAACTAAGTTACAGAGGAAGGTTGAACAAGTTAGGGCTTTATTCTTTGGAGCGCAGAAGGTTAAGGGGGGGGCTTGATAGAGGTTTTTAAAATGATGAGAGGGATAGAGAGTTGACGTGGAAAAGCTTTTCCCACTGAGAGTAGGGAAGATTCAAACAAGGGGACATGACTTGAGAATTAAGGGACTGAAGTTTAGGGGTAACATGAGGGGGAACTTCTTTACTCAGAGAGTGGTAGCTGTGTGGAATGAGCTTCCAGTGAAGGTGGTGGAGGCAGGTTCGTTTTTATCATTTAAAAATAAATTGGATAGTTATATGGATGGGAAGGGAATGGAGGGTTATGGTCTGAGCGCAGGTATATGGGACTAGGGGAGATTATGTGTTCGGCACGGACTAGAAGGGTCGAGATGGCCTGTTTCCGTGCTGTAATTGTTGTATGGTTATATATGGTTATTGAGCTTCTGATAGGGGGCGGAAGTGAAGAATTGGGTTCCATCACTAAATAGCCTCGTTCCACTTTGCAGCGCTCTCGCCCGGGCAACAGAGGCTTTGCAGTTCACGGTGTTTGCACGGCGAATGGGTTAGAAACATAGAAACATAGAAATTAGGTGCAGGAGTAGGCCATTCGGCCCTTCGAGCCTGCACCGCCATTCAATATGATCATGGCTGATCATCCAACTCAGTATCCCGTACCTGCCTTCTCTCCATACCCTCTGATCCCCTTAGCCACAAGGGCCACATCTAACTCCCTCCTAAATATAGCCAATGAACTGTGTGGCCTCAACTACCTTCTGTGGCAGAGAATTCCACAGATTCACCACTCTCTGTGTGAAAAAAGTTCTTCTCATCTCGGTTTTAAAGGATTTCCCCCTTATCCTTAAGCGGTGACCCCTTGTCCTGGACTTCCCCAACATCGGGAACAATCTTCCTGCATCTAGCCTGTCCAACCCCTTAAGAATTGTGTAAGTTTCTATAAGATCCCCTCTCAATCTCCTAAATTCTAGAGAGTATAAACCAAGTCTATCCAGCCTTTCTTCATAAGACAGTCCTGACATCCCAGGAATCAGTCTGGTGAACCGTCTCTGCACTCCCTCTATGGCAATAATGTCCTTCCTCAGATTTGGAGACCAAAACTGTACGCAATAATCCAGGTGTGGTCTCACCAAGACCCTGTACAACTGCAGTAGAACCTCCCTGCTCCTAGACTCAAATCATTTTGCAATGAAAGCTAACATACCATTCGGGTTGGGACGTGCTCCCATGTTGACGGGGGTCCAGGAATTGAAATCCAATGTCTGCACTTTCCATAGGTGGGCATCAACTACCAGCCCCCGACGGTGGTCCCGGGGGGCGACCTAGCCAAGGTACAACGCGCCCTCTGCATGCTGAGCAACACCACCGCCATCTCCATGGCCTGGACCCGCCTGGACCTCAAGTTCGACAAGATGTACGCCAAGCGGGCCTTTGTCCACTGGTACGTGGGAGAGGGGCTGGAGGAAGGGGAGTTCCAGGACGCGCGGGAGGACATGGCGTCGCTGGAGAAGGACTACCAGGAAGTGGCGCTGGACTCCTCCGAACTCCAAAGAGCAGCAGACGAAGAGGGAGAAGAATAGATGATATTATTTTGAAGTCAAATGTCACCTTTTATTTTAGAGAACATTTAGCAGTTAAAAGTTTTAAGAATGTAAAACCAGATATAATCATGAATATAAATTAATGTGAAAGCGAGTTTCCAGCAGTGTCCATTGTAACAGATAAACACGAACGGGCCTGGGGTTCAAATCGACTCGAGTTTAATGTCACCTACACAAATACCTCGTGGTTCAGCCATGCCCCTGTCCCACTTAGCAAACTCTGGAGACTTTGCGCCACACCCGTGCGGTTCCCGGAGGTTGCCGGTGGTTGCCGGAGGTTGCAGGTAGTGGAAGCAGGTAGGGAGACTGACCAAAACCTCCGGGAACCTCCGGGAACCGCACGGAAAACTTGGACGGGGCACAAAGTCCCCAGGGGTTTCCGTTCAGGTTTCCTAAGTGGGACAGGGGAATTACAGTGAAGGTCTTGCTTACTGCACAGCGAGATAGACACAGAGAAGACAAATCATTGCCACCCAGGCGTTAACTATGAACACGTTGTGTAAATTGCATGTAGATTCAACGTTGTGTATGAGATGAGAAAAATATTTTTCACACAGAGAGTGGTGAATCTGTGGAATTCTCTGCCACAGAACGTAGTTGAGGCCACAGTTCATTGGCTATATTGAAGAGGGAGTTAGATGTGGCCCTTGTGGCTAAAGGGATCAGGGGGTATGGAGGGAAGGCAGGTACGGGATACTGAGTTGGATGATCAGCCATGATCATATTGAATGGCGAATGGTGCAGACTCGAAGGGCCGAATGGCCTCTACTCCTGCACCTATTGTCTATGTTTCTATGTTTCTAACATTCTCTTGCACTCCAAAGGTCATTAAACATAGAAACATAGAAACATAGAAATTAGGTGCAGGAGTAGGCCATTCGGCCCTTCGAGCCTGCACCGCCATTCAATATGATCATGGCTGATCATCCAACTCAGTATCCCGTACCTGCCTTCTCTCCATACCCCCTGATCCCCTTAGCCACACGGGCCACATCTAACTCCTTCTTAAATATAGCCAATGAACTGTGGCCTCAACTACCCTCTGTGGCAGAGAGTTCCAGAGATTCACCACACACTCTGTGTGAAAAAAGTTCTTCTCATCTCGGTTTTAAAGGATTTTCCCCTTATCCTTAAGCTGTGACCCGTTGTCCTGCACTTCCCCAACATCTGGAACAATCTTCCTGCATCTAGCCTGTCCAATCCCTTAAGAATTTTGTAAGTTTCTATAAGATCCCCTCTCAATCTCCTAAATTCTAGAGAGTATAAACCAAGTCTATCCAGTCTTTCTTCATAAGACAGTCCTGACATCCCAGGAATCAGTCTGGTGAACCGTCTCTGCACTCCCTCTATGGCAATAATGTCCTTCCTCAGATTAAGAATATATCAAACATAGTTCACTTTTCCCTGAATACCTGCCCAAATGTGCCACAATGCACATCAATGAAATCTGTTATCCGTCTGTCTTTTGTTATTTTTTGTCTCGTTTGAGTGCAGTTTAAAGTGTTTCTTTTAAACTGTGTGTGTGTGTGTGTGGTGGGGGGGGTGGGCGGGGGGACTTTTAAAATATTTTCCCTGTACGGAGAACCCGACCTTCTCTCTGTCGAGTCTCCGTTGTCGTTGGGGCCGAGCACCGTGGAGCGGCCTCCAGCAGGAACGACCTGGGGCTCCAGTGGCGGAGGCTGCGGACTTACTCACCATCGCGAGATTGATCCCTGGGATGGCGGGACTGTCATATGCGGAAAGATTGAAAATACAAGGCTTCAGAATGATGAGGGGAAGGATCTTATAGAAACATATACAATTCTAAAAGGGCTGGACAAGCTAGATGCAGGAAAAAGTGTTCCCTATGTTGGGCGAGTCCAGAACCAGGGGCCACACACTGTCTTAGAATAAAGGGGAGGTCATTTAAGACTGAGGTGAGAAAAAGCTTTTTCTCCCAGAGAGTTGTGAATTTGTGGAATTCCCTGCCACAGAGGGCAGTGGAGGCCAAGTCACTGGATGGATTTAAGAGAGAGTTAGATAGAGCTCTAGGGGCGAGTGGAGTCAAGGGATATGGGGAGAAGGCAGGCACGGGTTATTGATAGGGGACGATCAGCCATGATCACAATGAATGGCGGTGCTGGCTCGAAGGGCCGAATGGCCTCCTCCTGCACCTATTTTCTATGTTCCTATGGATCGAAAAAGTTTGCGCCATCAATTGGCCAATGCTCATATTACTTCAAGGGAGCCTAATTCCGTGTGCGGTCTATTAAAACCATATATACACACACACACACACACACACACACACACACACACACACACACACACACACACACACACACACACACACACACACACACACACACACACACACACACACACACACACACATTCATATATCTATCTATCTATATTTAAAACTCAATGTATGTCTGGCTGTGTGGCTGTGTGTGTTTCTGATTTGTGGCTGCCAGCCTTTGATTCGTTACTACGCCAACACCCGTCCCACAAACGCCCTGATTTTTTCCACATCGGTAGAGATTTCATTTTTCATTCCAAGTATCCACTCCTGATTAAATTTCGTCGTGTTTATGTACACATTTTTTAATAAAATCCTGACCCCCCCCCCCCCCCCCCCCCCCCCCCCCCCCTCCCCTCCCCTCCCCTCCCTCATTTTGTCGCCTCCTGCTGGCCAGCGACCATAACAGTTTTTGGCCACCTTACTCTCAGTCCTCCACCGCTGAGCAGCCCCCGAGGTATTTACATCGATGAAAAATAAAAAAGTTATGAGTGTTTAAAAAAACCTTGAGATCCTCTCGCCTGTCAATCTCCGCCATGAAGGTAACGCCCATCAACATCTTCTCTAATTTTGCATACAAAATCTTGAAGTGAACTGTACAAACTTGCACAAGTACTCA
Organism: Leucoraja erinaceus; assembly: GCF_028641065.1. Taxonomy (NCBI): domain Eukaryota; kingdom Metazoa; phylum Chordata; class Chondrichthyes; order Rajiformes; family Rajidae; genus Leucoraja; species Leucoraja erinaceus. The sequence goes on from NW_026575497.1 coordinate 19,543, forward strand.
ATAACCGTTTGGATTTCTGAATGGCTTTTGGTGACCTTGTGGAAATGACCTAGCAGACGGGTCCAAAAATGCAGCATAGACACAAATTCCAGTTCTTCCATTTTCTGCAAATGGTTGTTAGCTTGAAGCCTGGTATCACTTTTCACATCTAACATCAGAGTACACAAAATTGCTGGAGAAACTCAGCGGGTGCAGCAGCATCTATGGAGTGAAGGAAATAGGCGACGTTTCGGGCCGAAACCCTTCTTCAGACTGACGGTGGGGTGGGGGGAGGGAGAAGGAAGGAAAAGGGGAGGAGGAGGAGCCCGAGGGCGGGCGGATAGGAGGGTGGGAGGAGACAGCTAGAGGGTCAAGGAAGGGGAGGAGACAGCAAGGGCTAGCATAATTGGGAGAATTCAACGTTCATGCCATCCGGACGCAAGCAACCCAGGCGGAATATGAGTCGCTGTTCCTCCAATTTCCTCTGTTGCTCACTCTGGCAATGGAGGAGACCCAGGACAGAGAGGTCGGATTGGGAATGGGAGGGGGAGTTGAAGTGCTGAGCCACCGGGAGGTCAGGTTGGTTATTGCGGACTGTGAGCGGAGGTGTTCGGCGAAACGATCGCCCAACCTACGCTTAGTCTCCCCGATGTAGATCAGCTGACACCTAGAGCAGCGGATGCAGTAGATGAGGTTGGAGGAGGTACAGGTGAATCTTTGTCGCACCTGGAACGATTGCTTGGGTCCTTGAATGGAGTCGAGGGGGGAGGTGAAGGGACAGGTGTTGCATTTCTTGCGGTTGCAAGAAATGCAACATCTAACATCAGAGTACAAATGACTGAGGGCATTCTGTGTCTACATCTTTTGAGTGGGGGCAGCTGTCCGTGTTTTTCACTTCTTTTATTTTATTTTTAGTACGTTAAAAGTGTTAGTTGGGGGTCTAAACTAAGACCCGCCAAGAAAAAAACATCGCGGAGCTGCGGGTCTATGGAGCGGCGGCGCTGAAATTTAACATCGGGAGCCTGGGACCTCTCGCCGAGATCGCCAGTGGTGGAGCTCCGACCAGCGCGGCCTGTCGATTTCGTAAGCCGCGGTCTCCGGTAGGGAAGCGGCCGTTCCAGGCATCCCAAGCCGCTGAGAGGGTTCCCCGACGCCGGTGCATCATCACCCGGCGAGAGGGCCTGAAACATCGGACCTCCATGGCGGCGACTGTGGAGGCCACGGGTGGACATGAGGATGGGGACTGGACTTTGTGCCTTCGCCCACAGTTGTGGGGGGATGTTTTTATGTTAAATTTCTTCTTCAATGTTATGTTGTATTTTTATTAGTGTGCTGCAAGGACACCTGAATTTCCCCTGAAAGGGGGATTAATAAAGTATTTATTATAATTATTTATCATTATAATAATATTATAATATTATTATAGCGCTGTAACTTTCCAAAATAGCTTCTGTGGCTTTAGCATGTGTCTTCCACCTAGTATCTGCCAAACATCTAGGAACTTTTGACTGAGGTTGCAAAAATGATTTTAGAACTGCCCATTTCTTTGTGGAGAATGAAAAGAAGGTCTACATTTCATTGATAATTCCAAAACTGTTCACTGCATCAAGGCAGCAATCAACAGCCGAATTTAATGAGTGATTCCTGGGATCATTCTTGTAAACCTCCTGTGGACTATCACAATACTTCCTCAGATAGAGTGCCCAAGATTAGTGAGACACGCCCTCGCACGCACAAAGCCACACGGCCTATCCAGAATCAACCCGCCTTTTCGAATGCATTAATGGCCTCTAGTCCAAGACTCTCCACTCGGCGGGGCGAAGGGCCGGTTCCGCGCTGTATCTCCAAACTGAACTAGAAATCTGATCAGACCGGAGAGATATAATCTACGTTGGTACATTTCACGACCGCCGGCAAAAAGATTAGCCTTTTCCCTCTCCCATGTAGGGCCCCCAATATATTGCCCGGGAAAAGCTTCCTGAACATATACGACAAGCTCCAAAACATCTAACCAGTTGGCACTGTGGCAGTCCTAGTGTACATTGGGACAGTTTAAACCCCATGGGACAACTGTTGCAACAGCATATATGTTCCTCTAATTCCCATTGACTATTTGGGGACCTATAATCCAGTCGCAACAAGGCCAACACCTCCAGCTATGACCTATCCCGTTGTTCCTGCTTAAACCTCTCATTTAATTTTCCTCCCAATCAACAAGGACTCTAAGCAGACACAATCACAAATGCTTTTTCAAAATAATTTATTTTCAGACTTATAGTGCTAAAGTGGAATGTTATATTTGTTAAATTATTTACTAAAATGTTATGTATTCTGTAACGTAAAATATCTCATTTGATTCAATGTTTAACTTTCAATAATATCGTCTATTCTTCCTCTGCTGCTCTCTCGAGATCGGCGGAGTCCAGGGCCACCTCTTGGTAGTCCTTCTCCAGCGACGCCATGTCCTCCCGCGCGTCCTGGAACTCCCCTTCCTCCAGCCCCTCTCCCACGTACCAGTGGACAAAGGCCCGCTTGGCGTACATCTTGTCGAACTTCAGGTTGAGGCGGGTCCAGGCCATGGAGATGGCGGTGGTGTTGCTCAGCATGCAGAGGGCGCGTTGCACCTTGGCCAGGTCACCCCCCGGCACCACGGTCGGGGGCTGGTAGTTGATGCCCACCTGCGGGGAATGGACAGAGCAAACGTTGAAATTCAATTCATGGGCGCAATGCGAAACCCGTGAGTTAGTTCAAGCCTGTTCTCTCTGAAAACCCCCTGCAGCGGGACAAAGGCAACGCTTTGTTCTCCCGCAGTGCGGCGCTGTAAGACGGGAGTCTTGCAATTAGGAAGTGACCCTAACCCTAACCCTAACCCTAACCCCTAACCCTAACCCTAACCCTAACCCTAACCCTAACCCTAACCCTAACCCTAACCCTAACCCCAACCCTAACCCTAACCCTAACCCTAACCCTAACCCTAACCCTAACCCTAACCCCAACCCTAACCCTAACCCCAACCCTAACATTAACCCTAACCCTAACCCTTTCCTTCCTTAACCACCAAAAGTGGAACGTTTCCTGCAATATTCTATCTGTAGGATTTGTTGATAAATTAAGGCAATTCTGCCCATTGGATCACTTCCGTCTCCGGCCCCTAACAATCCCACCAATTCCTCCCTCCCTCTACTCACTCCATATCGCCACCTTCAGGACTGTGCCTAACCTGTGCTATAGGGAGGTTTCACGGCAGTCGGGTCACGGCCCATACTGTTGCCACGCTACGCCAACTAGAGTACACGCGATGAACTGCAGGTAGGCACTTACCATTGGTTCCAGCGTAGCGGGCCCGTTAAAACCCGCTGAAATTGTCAATTTTTGCGCTGTAAATAATTATGGAAATCGGGATAAGCGTGAGAGACATTTAGCCTACTTCAGAATTCCAAAAGTGAGGAGAAATGACGGTAGATAGAAGCGAGAGCTTAAGGGACAACAACAGCCAGATTGCTTGGCGAACATTGGCCGTTTGCTCACTGCATTTCATCAACTAAGGCATTATTTGTGTGTTTTTTCTAGATTCCTTTGGCATCTAAAAAGTTTCGGAAGTGATAAATCTGGCTGTAATTTTTTTTAATCGCCCATGGTTCCCAATTGGGTTTTATACATACAAAATGAAAACGCATTTGAAGAAAAATTTACAGCCAGGTTTATCACTTCTGAGAATTTTTAGATACCAAAGGAATCAAGAAATAATACAAATAATGCCTTACTGTTGATGAAATGCAGTGAGCAAACGCGAATAATTCCCAATATTTTCAATTCCGATATCTGCACGGCCAATGTTTACCACGCACTTTAGCTGTTGTTGTCCCTTCAGCTCTCGCTTCTCTTTACCTTCATTTCGCTTCACGTTTGGAATTCTAAAGTTGGGCACATGTCCCTCACACTTACCCCGACTGCCACAATTTTTTCCAGCGCCGAAATTCAACATTTTGGCGGTTTTTAACAGGTAGGAAAGTACGCGTTTCTTGCATCAATAACATATACCGGAAGTTACGGATGTCCTCCAGATGGATTGAGCGGCTCCGGGCGTCAAGCCCTATGACCCAGTGACCTTACGTGCAACCCCACTATTGATGCCTCGACTCAAGGATTGAGGTGGGAAAATGTTCCAGGGAATATTTGCATTGCTGCAACAAGGATGGGTTGGGGAGTTGAGTAGAGAGCGTACAACAGGGCGGAAGGGAGGTTCTCTGTTCATTTGTGGACAATAACGGGAGGGCGTCTATCCACCCTGTTCGTGTGTTACCGGTTTTCCGTAATCAATGTCCTCTCCTCCCATGGGGTCATCTGATCCCAACCCCTCCACTCACCTTGAACCCGGTCGGGCACCAGTCCACAAACTGGATGGAGCGCTTGGACTTGATGGTGGCGATGGAGGCGTTGACGTCCTTGGGGACCACGTCCCCGCGGTACAACATGCAACACGCCATGTACTTGCCCTGGCGAGGATCACACTTCACCATCTGGTTGGCCGGCTCGAAGCAGGCGTTGGTGATCTCGGCGACAGACATTTGTTCATGGTAAGCCTTCTCGGCCGAGATGAGGGGCGCGAAGTTGACGAGGGGGAAGTGGATGCGCGGGTAGGGGACCAGGTTGGTCTGGAACTCAGTCAGGTCCACGTTGAGGGCGCCGTCGAAGCGCAGCGAGGCGGTGATGGACGACACGATCTGCGCCAACAGGCGGTTGAGGTTGGTGTAGGTGGGGCGCTCGATATCCAGGTTCCGCCGACACACATCGTAAATGGCCTCGTTGTCCACCATGAAGGCGCAGTCGGAGTGCTCCAGGGTGCAGTGGGTGACCAGCACCGCGTTGTAGGGCTCGACCACGGCGGTGGAGATCTGCGGCGCCGGGTAGATGGAAAACTCCAGCTTGGATTTCTTGCCGTAGTCCACGGAGAGTCTCTCCATGAGGAGGGAGGTGAAGCCCGAGCCGGTGCCGCCGCCGAAACTGTGGAAGATCAGGAACCCCTGGAGTCCGGTGCACAGATCGGCCTAGGGGAAGGAAAGCAGAAACCATTGTAAAAGTGACGGGATATGACGGTACTGAGTTCTCCGGCTGCCTAAGATGCCACAAGGGCTACTGAGCGTCATTGCCTATTGGGGAACTTGCACCCACCACGTACAGTCCATTCCGGGCAGCATTTGTGGCCCGACCCATTTACCCGATGGTGGCCGATTGGGAAAGGGGGAGATGCAGCGAGACCTGGGTGTCATGGTACACCAGTCATTGAAGGTAGGCATGCAGGTGCAGCAGGCAGTAAAGACAGCGAATGGTATGTTAGCTTCCATTGCAAAAGGATTTGAGTATAGGAGCAGGGAGGTTCTACTGCAGTTGTACAGGGTCTTGGTGAGACCACACCTGGAGTATTGCGTACAGTTTTGGTCTCCAAATCTGAGGAAGGACATTATTGCCATAGAGGGAGTGCAGAGACGGTTCACCAGACTGATTCCTGGGATGTCAGGACTGTCTTATGAAGAAAGACTGGATAGACTTGGTTTATACTCTCTAGAATTTAGGAGATTGAGAGGGGATCTTATAGAAACTTACAAAATTCTTAAGGGGTTGGACAGGCTAGATGCAGGAAGATTGTTCCCGATGTTAGGGAAGTCCAGGACAAGGGGGTCACAGCTTAAGGATAAGGGGGAAATCCTTTAAAACCGAGATGAGAAGAACTTTTTTTCACACAGAGAGTGGGTGAATCTCTGGAACTCTCTGCCACAGAGGGTAGTTGAGGCCAGTTCATTGGCTATATTTATGAGGGAGTTAGATGTGGCCCTTGTGGCTAAGGGGATCAGGGGGTATGGAGAGAAGGCAGGTACGGGGTACTGAGTTGGATGATCAGCCATGATCATGTTGAATGGCGGTGCAGGCTCGAAGGGCCGAATGGCCTCTACTCCTGCACGTAATTTCTATGTTTCTATGTTTCTACCTGTATTTGTCCCACATCTGCCTTAACTGCTCCTCCCCATAGATGTGGCCACATGTCTCCCGAAAGTCTGATGTGTAACCGGGCTCTGACTGGCAACAGCAAAGGCGCCGCAGCTTAACTGGTGGTTGAATTGTCAATAAAGTAATCCAGCTTTAGTTAGGCCGCATTTGGAGTAACATGTGCAGGTTTGGTTGTTCCACTGCGGATCGGCTGTGGCGGCTCAGAACAGGTTTAGCAGATTGTCGCCTGGTATTAGCTCTGCGGATAGGGTGAACACATTTGGATTGTTTTCTCTGGAACGTATAAGGAATACTAAGTTTACATATTCACATATTCTGTTGTGCTGCAGCAAGTAAGAGTTTCATTGTCCCATCCGGGGACATATAGAAACATAGATAGAAACATAGAAAATATGTGCAGGAGTAGAGGCCATTCGGCCCTTCGAGCCTGCACCGCCATTCAATATGATCACGGCTGATCATCCAATTCAGTATCCTATCCCTGCCTTCTCTCCATACCCCCTGATCCCTTTAGCCACAAGGGCCACATCTATCTCCCTCTTAAATATAGCCAATGAACTGTGGCCTCAACTAACTTCTGTGGCAGATAATTCCACAGATTCACCACTCCCTGTGTGTAAAATGTTTATCTCATCACGGTCCTAAAAGACTTCCTTCTTTTCCTTAAACTGTGATCCCTAGTTCTGGACTTCCCCAACATCGGGAATAATCTTCCTGCATCTAGCATGTCCAACCCCTTAAGAATTTTGTAAGTTTCTATAAGATCCCCCCTCAATATTGTAAATTCTAGCGTGTACAAGCCGAGTCTATCCAGTCTTTCGTCATATGGAAGTCCTGCCATCCCAGGAATCAGTCTGGTGAACCTTCTCTGTATTCCCTCTATGACAATAAAACACTCTTGACTCTTGACTCTTGAAGAGGTATGTACAAGCATGTGAGGCATAGATATGTTAGATAGTCAGAACCATTTCCCCAGGGTGGAACTGTCAAAGACGAGAGGGCATTAGTGAAAGGGCGATAATTTAAAGGCGATATGCGGGAGTGGTTTTTGCACACACAGAGAGTGGAGGGTTTTGTCTTTACACAGTCAGACTAGTTCCTGAGACAGGGAGTCGCGACTGGAAGTGATGTATTGAGGGAGAAATTCCGGAAGCTCTATTGCAAATCCACCTACCACTTTCCGGATGCGATCCAGCACCAGGTCCACGATCTCCTTGCCGATGGAGCAGTGGCCCCGGGCGTAGTTATTGGCCGCGTCCTCCTTGCCGGTGATGAGCTGCTCGGGGTGGAAGAGCTGGCGGTAGGTGCCGGTCCGCACCTCATCTGCAGGGGAAGAGGAGCAGGAATGGAAAATTAACCTGCGCCACATAACATGCACCCTCCCCACATGTCAGGGCATGGATTGGGGTAATGCAGAACATATCAGTACTCTTCGCCCTGCCACCTTACCGATCACCGTGGGCTCCAGGTCGATGAACACGGCCCGCGGGACGTGCTTGCCCGCCCCCGTCTCGCTGAAGAAGGTGTTGAACGAATCGTCTCCGCCTCCGATGGTCTTGTCGCTGGGCATCTGTCCATCCGGCTGGATCCCGTGCTCCAGGCAATACAGCTCCCAGCAAGCGTTGCCAATCTGGCACCCGGCCTGGCCGATGTGGACTGAGATACACTCACGCTGGAGGGGAGGAGAAATACAAGAAGATACTATTTACAATGACAGATTATTGACACCAGAGGGACTGAGGCCGTAACAGATGACGGATCACCTATCCCTTCCCAAATGTAGTTCTGTAGATATTTCCCTCCACACCCCGTCCGCCAATAAATGCACACGTTAAAAGCGAATGGTATGTTAGCATTCATAGCAAAAGGATTTGAGTATAGGAGCAGGGAGGTTCTACTGCAGTTGTACAGGGTCTTGGTGAGACCACACCTGGAGTATTGCGTACAGTTTTATTCTCCTAATCTGAGGAAATACATTCTTGCCAGAGAGGGAGTACAGAGAAGGTTCACCAGACTGATTCCCGGGACTTTCATATGAAGAAAGACTGCATAGACTCGGCTTGTACTCGCTAGAATTTAGAGGATTGAGGCAGGATCTGATAGAAACATACAAAGTTCTTAAAGGGTTGGACAGGATAGATGCAGGAAGATTGTTCCCGATGTTGGGGAAGTCCTGAACAAGGGGTCACACAGTTTAAGGATAAGGGGGAAATCTTTTAGGACCGAGATGAGGAAAACATTTTTCACACAGAGAGTGGTGAATCTGTGGAATTCTCTGCCACAGAAGGTAGTTGAGGCCACACAGTCCATGGCTATATTTAAGAGGGAGTTAGATGTGGCCCTTGTGGCTAAATGGATCAGAGGGTATGGAGAGAAGGCAGGGATGGGATACTGAGTTGGATGCTCAGCCATGATCATATAGAAACATAGAAACATAGAAATTAGGTGCAGGAGTAGGCCATTCGGCCCTTCGAGCCTGCACCATTCGCCATTCAATATGATCATGGCTGATCATCCAACTCAGTATCCCGTACCTGCCTTCTCTCCATACCCCCTGATCCCTTTAGCCACAAGGGCCACATCTAACTCCCTCTTAAATATAGCCAATGAACTGTGGCCTCAACTACCTTCTGTGGCAGAGAGTTCCAGAGATTCACCACTCTTGAATGGCGGTGCAGGCTCGAAGGGATGAATGGCCTCTACTCCTGCACCTATTGTCTATGTTTCTATGTCTCTAAACAACAAAACACACGATGAATATTTGTGGAAGACGCCATCGATAGGGGCGAGGTACTGCTGCGGATGAGGAACTAATGTGTCCTTGTTCTACTTGGATGTCATCTCGGTTAGAGACACCTCCGCCCAAGGTGCGAATGGAACATCCGGCGCGACAGATAGAACCGGACGTGAAAGGTGATTGGTGAGGGATATGTATCCATCTCCTCCCACCAATCAGATGCCCGGCTCGATGGAACGCGGAGTCGCTGGGGGTTCTGTCACGTGGGCTCACCATCCTCTCTCTCTGTTGTCCCGGGCGGTCGATGGCGGATGTCGCCACTCGCCCTACTTATACCTCGGCCCCGCTCACCAACACACGCCTCGGATTGGCCTCGCCGGGACAATTGACCCGCGGTTGCCCGGAGACATTGTAGTAAGCAAAGGCCGGCGGATTGTCCGCGGTCATGTCCGTCATAGTTGAGTTGTGGAATAGCCCTGGGCAACGGGCAGATGAGATTTGTCGACCTCATTTCAGCCAACATCAGCCACCAACCCCCCCCTCCCCCATTTACACCCCAGAGGGTGGCATTAAAACAGGCCTCTCGGCCCATCCATCCCCCTCCCCCCCTGACAATCGCACCAACACTAATCCCATTCGTTCGACACTGAGTCAAGATTTCAATCCCACTCCTGGGAGAATCATCCTTACAGTTATTTTAAATGTCCATCTTCCACCCATAACCTCTGGTCTTCCACACCAGTAGGCCATGGGGAAGAAAACGAGCCAATGCCTCTACTTTGTGAAAAGGGTGGCTAAATTCTGCATCTGTCCAATACATGTTCGAGATGTTGGGTTGGCACCCGCTCTGCCAAAGACCGCAAAAGACTGCAGAGGGCGGTGGATGTAGCCCAGTCCATCACACAGACCAACCTCCCACCCTCTGCCAGAATTTTGTCCACCTCCCCCTCAACCTTCTCCGCTCAGTGGACATCAAATCCAGGCCAACCGGCCCTCACTCCCCCCCTCCCGAGATATTTGGTTTCCTCCCACACTTCAAAGACGTGGGTTACACAAACACAATAACTCAGCGGGACAGGCAGCATCTGGAGAGAAGAAATGGATTATGCCCCTGTCCCACTTAGGAAACCAGAACGGAAACCTCTGGAGACTTTGCGCCCCACCCAAGGTTTCCGTGCGGTTCCCGGAGGTTTTGTGTCAGTCCCCCTACCTGCTTCCACTACCTGCAACGGCCGGCAACCACCTGCAACCTCCGGGAACCGCACGGAAACCTTGTGTGGGGCGCAAAGTCTCCAGAGGTTTCCGTTCATGTTTCCTAAGTGGGACAGGGCCGTTACGTTTCGGGTCGGGACCGATCTTCAGACTGATGTGAGGGGAGTGGGTGGTACAGAGATCAAATGTGGTCGGAGACAGAAAGATTGGTCGGAGAACAAATTTCGTACAGACAAGCTTCCACAGTCGGGATTGAAACGGGAAAAACGGGAAAGCAGACTATTATCTAAATGGTGGCAGATTGGGAAAGGGGGAGATGCAGCGAGACCTGGGTGTCATGGTACACCAGTCATTGAAGGTAGGCATGCAGGTGCAGCAGGCAGTAAAGAAAGCGAATGGTATGTTAGCTTTCATTGCAAAAGGATTTGAGTATAGGAGCAGGGAGGTTCTACTGCAGTTGTACAGGGTCTTGGTGAGACCACACCTGGAGTATTGCGTACAGTTTTGGTCTCCAAATCTGAGGAAGGACATTATTGTCATAGAGGGAGTGCAGAGAAGGTTCACCAGACTGATTCCTGGGATGTCAGGACTGTCTTATGAAGAAAGACTGGATAGACTTGGTTTTATACTCTCTAGAATTTAGGAGATTGAGAGGGGATCTTATAGAAACTTACAAAATTCTTAAGGGTGGAAAGGTTGGACAGGCTAGATGCAGGAAGATTGTTCCCGATGTTGGGGAAGTCCAGGACACGGGGCCACAGCTTAAGGATAAAGGGGAAATCCTTTAAAACCGAGATGAGAAGAACTTTTTTCACACAGAGAGTGGTGAATCTCTGGAACTCTCTGCCACAGAGGGTAGTTGAGGCCAGTTCATTGGCTATATTTAAGAGGGAGCCCTTGTGGCTAAAGGGATCAGGGGGCATGGAGAGAAGGCAGGTACGGGATACTGAGTTGGATGATCAGCCGTGATCATATTGAATGGCGGTGCAGGCTCGAAGGGCCGAATGGCCTACTCCTGCACCTTATTTCTATGTTTCTATGTTTCTATGAAACCGGGTCTCCGGCGCTGTATACAGTAGCTCATCCGGTACACCACCATACAACTTACTGAGGATAGTCTCTGCATTAGGGAGATAGACCCGCCTAGTCTTCAAGATGTACGCCAAGCGGGCCTTTGCCTAATGGTACGTGGGACAGGGTCTGGAGGAAGGGGAGTTCCAGGACGCGCGGGACCACATGACATCCCTGGAGAAGGACTACCAAGCGCTGCCCCTGGATTCCACTAAACTCCAAAGAGCGGAGGATGAGGGAGATGGATAGAAGATATTATTGAAAGTCAAATATCACATTTATGTTGGAGAACATTGTTTGTGGTCTGTAGAACGGAAAGTCGATGATCCACATGCAGCTGGCGCAGCTGACTCCAAGTGCCACGTGTTTGACCATGAGCTAGTTTGCAATAATGGTATTGAACGCAAAAAAAGACAGATTGGCTAAATAGGTGGCTCAGCACTTCAACTCCCCCTCCCATCCCCCGTCTGACCCCTCTCTCCTGCGTCTCCTCCATGGCCAGAGTGAACAACACCGGAGATTGGAGGAACAGCGCCTCATATTCCGCTTGGGGAGTCTGCATCCTGGGGGCATGAACATTGAATTCTCACAATTCTGTTAGCCCTTGCTGTCTCCTCCCCTTCCTCAGCCCTCGGGCTCCTCCTCCTCCTTTTTCCTTCCTTATCCCCGCTACCCCCTATCAGTCTGAAGAAGGGTTTCGGCCCGAAACCTTACCTATTTCCTTCGCTCCACATCGATGCTGCCGCACCCGCTGAGTTTCTCCAGCATTTTTGTGTACCTTGGCTAAATAGGAGTCTGCCTTGTAGAAACATAGAAACATAGAAATTAGGTGCAGGAGTAGAGGCCATTCGGCCCTTCGAGCCTGCACCGTCATTTAATATGATCATGGCTGATCATCCAACTCAGTATCCCGTACCTGCCTTCTCTCCCTACCCTCTGATCCCCTTGGCCACAAGGGCCACATCTAACTCCCTCTTAAATATAGCCAATGAACTGGCCTCAACTACCCTCTGTGGCAGAGAGTTCCAGAGATTCACCACTCTCTGTGTGAAAAAAGTTCTCCTCATCTCGGTTTTAAAGGATTTCCCCCTTATCCTTAAGCTGTGACCCCTTGTCCTGGACTTCCCCAACATCGGGAACAATCTTCCTGCATCTAGCCTGTCCAACCCCTTAAGAATTTTGTAAGTTTCTATAAGATCCCCTCTCAATCTCCTAAATTCTAGAGAGTACAAGCCGAGTCTATCCAGTCTTTCTTCATAAGACAGACCTGCCATCCCAGGAATCAGTCTGGTGAACCTTCTCTGCACTCCCTCTATGGCAATAATGTCCTTCCTCAGATTTGGAGACCTCCTGTCCAGGTGGATTATTGCTGCTTGGTAGACTGTGCCAGACACAACACGCCTCTCCAAGCATTCATGATGGTGGGTGTCAAAGGTACAGGACAGTGGTCTGTAGTGGCGTGAAATTGCTTTTCCATGGAGGAGACAGAGAACGAGGGACAAGACCTTTGTGTAGATTTCAATTACAACACAAGTCGGTGGAGTGCAAAAGGGGCGGGTGATCAGCCTGTGTATGTCCCCTCCTTCACCCCGGGGTGCAGGGAGAGGGGGCGAATCTGGGTTGAGTTGATCGGGATATGGATCGATTAATCTGCGGGTTAGTATTAGTCTGATCATGGTGTGGGGGGGAGGGGAAGGGAGGGGGACACACACGATGCGTCAGTGCCAGTCTCCGCGCTGCAAGATTCTGGAATGAATGACATTGATCAGAAAAACTCATCGTGGTAAAAATCTGCCCCCCACCCACAGCCCGTTTACCACGTGACACGTCCGTCCCGACTGCTGAGGTACCATGTGTGGATGATTCATGTGGCGGTTCTGCAAGCGGGTTTAAAGTACTGGTCAGGACTTTCATATGAAGAAAGACTGGATAGACTCGGCTTGTACTCGCTAGAATCTAGAAGATTGAGGGGGGATCTTATACCATATAACCATATAACCATATAACAATTACAGCACGGAAACAGGCCATCTCGACCCTTCTAGTCCGTGCCGAACACATAATCTCCCCTAGTCCCATATACCTGCGCTCAGACCATAACCCTCCATTCCCTTCCCATCCATATAACTATCCAATTTATTTTTAAATGATAAAAACGAACCTGCCTCCACCACCTTCACTGGAAGCTCATTCCACACAGCTACCACTCTCTGAGTAAAGATACTTTATACAAACTTACAAAATTCTTAAGGGGTTGGACAGGCTAGATGCAGGAAGATTGTTCCCGATGTTGGGGAAGTCCAGGACAAGGGGCCACACACACACAGTTTAAGGATAAGGGGGTGAGTCTTTTAGGACCGAGATGAGAAAAACATTTTTCACACAGAGAGTGGTGAATCTGTGGAATTCTCTACCACATAAGGTAGTTGAGGCCACACAGTTCATTGGCTATATTTAAGAGGGAGTTAGATGTGGCCCTTGTGGCTAAAGGGATCAGGGGGTATGGAGAGAAGGCAGGTACAGGATACTGAGTTGGATGATCAGCCATGATCATATTGAATGGCGGCGCAGGCTCGAAGGGCCGAATGGCCTACTCCTGCACCTATTTTCTATGTTTCAATGTTTCTTCACAACAGAACACACGATGAATATAGAAACATAGAAACATAGAAATTAGGTGCAGGACCTGTGACCCCTTGTCCTGGACTTCCCCAACATCGGGAACAATCTTCCTGTATCTAGCCTGTCCAACCCCTTAAGAATTTTGTAAGTTTCTATAAGATCCCCTCTCAATCTCCTAAATTCTAGAGAGTATAAACCACGTCTACCCAGTCTTTCTTCATAAGACAGTCCTGACATCCCAGGAATCAGTCTGGTGAACCTTCTCTGCACTCCCTCTATGGCAATAATGTCCTTCCTCAGATTTGGAGACCAAAACTGCACGCAATACTCCAGGTGTGGTCTCACCAAGACCCTGTACAACTGCAGTAGAACCTCCCTGCTCCTATACTCAAATCCTCTTGCTATGAAAGCCAACATACCATTCGCTTTCTTTACTGCCTGCTGCACCTGCATGCCTACCTTCAATGACTGGTTTACCATGACACCCAGGTCTCGCTGCATCTCCCCCTTTCCCAATCGGCCACCATTTAGATAATAATCTGCTTTCCCGTTTTTGCCACCAAAATGGATAACCTCACATTTATCCACATTATACTGCATCTGCCAAACATTTGCCCACTCACCCAGCCTATCCAAGTCACCTTGCAGTCTCCTAGCATCCTCCTCACACCTAACACTGCCCCCCAGCTTAGTGTCATCCGCAAACTTGGAGATATTGCCTTCAATTCCCTCATCCAGATCATTAATATATGTTGTAAATAGCTGGGGTCCCAGTACTGAGCCTTGCGGTACCCCACTAGTCACTGCCTGCCATTGTGAAAAGGACCCGTTTACTCCTACTCTTTGCTTCCTGTCTGCCAGCCAGTTCTCTATCCACATTAATACTGAACCCCCAATGCCATGTGCCAATATTTGAGGAAGACGCCATCGATTAGGGCGAGGTACAGCTGCAGATGAGGAACTACGTTTTTATGTTTCCCATGGTCTCCACACATTAGGTGACCGCACATGAGAGAGTACAAAGGGGGGGGGGGGGCGGGGCAAAATTCTGGCAGAGGGTGGGAGGTTGGTCTGTGTGATGGACTGGGCTACATCCACCGCCCTCTGCAGTCTTTTGCGGTCTTTGGCAGAGCGGTTGCCAACCAAACATCTCGAACATGTTTAGATGTATTGGACAGATGCAGAATTTAGCCACCCTTGTCACAAAGTGGAGTCATTGGCTTGTTTTCTTCCCCATGGCCTACTGGTGTGGAAGACCAGAGGTTATGGGTGCAAGGTAGACACTTAAAATAACTGTAAGGATGATTCTCCCCGGAGTGGGATTGAAATCTTGACTCAGTGCCGAAAAAATGGGATTAGTGTTGGTGCGATTGTCAGGGGGGGAGGGGGATGGATGGGCCGAGAGGCCTGTTTCAATGCCACCCTCTGGGGTGTAAATGGGGGGGGGGAGGCTGATGTTGGCTGAAATGAGGTCGACAAATCTCATCTGCCCGTTGCCCAGAGCTATTCCACAACTCAACTATGACGGACATGACCGCGGACAATCCGCCGGCCTTTGCTTACTACAATGTCTCCGGGCAACCGCGGGTCAATTGTCCCGGCGAGGCCAATCCGAGGCGTGTGTTGGTGAGCGGGGCCGAGGTATAAGTAGGGCGAGTGGCGACATCCGCCATCGACCGCCCGGGACAACAGAGAGAGAGGATGGTGAGGACGTGACAGAACCCCCAGCGACTCCGCGTTCCATCCACCCGGGCATCTGATTGGTGGGAGGAGATGGATACATATCCCTCACCAATCACCTTTCACGTCCGGTTCTATCTGTCGACCGGATGTTCCATTCGCACCTTGGGCGGAGGTGTCTCTAACCGAGATGACATCCAAGTAGAACAAGGACACATTAGTTCCTCATCCGCAGTTGTACCTCGCCCCTATCGATGGCGTCTTCTACAAATATTCATCGTGTGTTTTGTTGTTTAGAGACATAGAAACATAGAAAATAGGTGCAGGTGTAGAGGCCATTCGGCCCTTCGAGCCTGCACCGCCATCCAATATGATCATGGCTGATCATCCAACTCAGTATCCTGTACTTGCCTTCTCTCCATACCCCCTGACCCCCTTAGCCACAAGGGCCACATCTAACTCCCTCTTAAATATAGCCAATGAATTGGCCTCAACTAGAAACATAGAAACATAGAAATTAGGTGCAGGAGTAGAGGCCATTCGGCCCTTCGAGCCTGCACCATTCGCCATTCAATATGATCATGGCTGATCATCCAACTCAGTATCCTGTACCTGCCTTCTCTCCATACCCCCTGATCCCTTTAGCCACAAGTGCCACATCTAACTCCCTCTTAAATATAGCAAATGAACTGTGTGGCCTCAACTACCTTCTGTGGCAGAGTATTCCAGAGATTCACCACTCTCTGTGTGAAAAATGTTTTTCTCATCTCGGTCCTAAAAGATTTCCCGCTTATCTTTAAAGTGTGTGACCCCTTGTCCTGGACTTCCCCAACATCGGGAACAATCTTCCTGCATCTAGCCTGTCCAACCCTTTAAGAATTTTGTAAGTTTCTATAAGATCCCCCCTCAATCTTCTAAATTCTAGCGAGTACAAGCCGAGGCTATCCAGTCTTTCTTCATATGAAAGTCCTGCCATCCCAGGAATCAGTCTGGTGAACCTTCTCTGTACTCCCTCCATGGCAAGAATGTCTTTCCTCAGATTAGGAGAATAAAACTGTACGCAATACTCCAGGTGTGGTCTCACCAAGACCCCGCAAACTGCAGTAGAACCTTCCTGCTCCTATACTCAAATCCTTTTGCTGTGAATGCTAACATACCATTCGCTTTTAACGTGTGCATTTATTGGCGGATGGGGTGTGGAGGGAAAGATCTACAGAACTACATTTGGGAAGGGATAGGTGATCCGTCATCTGTTACGGCCTCAGTCCCTCTGGTGTCAATAATCTGTCATTGTAAATAGTATCTTCTTGTATTTCTCCTCCCCTCCAGCGTGAGTGTATCTCAGTCCACATCGGCCAGGCCGGGTGCCAAATCGGCAACGCTTGCTGGGAGCTGTATTGCCTGGAGCACGGGATCCAGCCGGATGGACAGATGCCCAGCGACAAGACCATCGGAGGCGGAGACGATTCGTTCAACACCTTCTTCAGCGAGACGGGGGCGGGCAAGCACGTCCCGCGGGCCGTGTTCATCGACCTGGAGCCCACGGTGATCGGTAAGGTGGCAGGGCGAACAGTACTGATATGTTCTGCATTCTCCCAATCCATGCCCTGACATGTGGGGAGGGTGCATGTTATGTGGCGCAGGTTAATTTTCCATTCCTGCTCCTCTTCCCCTGCAGATGAGGTGCGGACCGGCACCTACCGCCAGCTCTTCCACCCCGAGCAGCTCATCACCGGCAAGGAGGACGCGGCCAATAACTACGCCCGGGGCCACTGCTCCATCGGCAAGGAGATCGTGGACCTGGTGCTGGATCGCATCCGGAAAGTGGTAGGTGGATTTGCAATAGAGCTTCCGGAATTTCTCCCTCAATACACCACTTCCAGTCGCGACTCCCTGTCCCAGGAACTAGTCTGACTGTATAAAGACAAAACCCTCCACTCTCTGTGTGTGCAAAAACCACTCCCGCATATCGCCTTTAAATTATCGCCCTTTCACTAATGCCCTCTCGTCTTTGACAGTTCCACCCTGGGAAAGTGGTTCTGACTATCTAACATATCTGGGCCTCACATGCGTGTACATACCTCTTCAAGAGTCAAGAATCAAGAGTGTTTTGTTGTCATAGAGGGAATACAGAGAAGGTTCACCAGACTGATTCCTGGGATGGCAGGACTTTCATATGACGAAAGACTGGATAGACTCGGCTTGTACTCGCTAGAATTTAGAAGATTGAGGGGGGGATCTTATAGAAACTTGCAAAATTCTTAAAGGGTTGGACAGGCTAGATGCAGGAAGATTATTCCCGATGTTGGGGAAGTCCAGAACTAGGGATCACAGTTTAAGGAAAAGAAGGAACTCTTTTAGAACCGAGATGAGAAAATCATTTTACACACAGGGAGTGGTGAATCTGTGGATTTCTCTGCCACAGAAGTTAGTTGAGGCCACAGTTCATTGGCTATATTTAAGAGGGAGATAGATGTGGCCCTTGTGGCTAAAGGGATCAGGGGGTATGGAGAGAAGGCAGGGATGGGATACTGAGTTGGATGATCAGCCATGATCATATTGAATGGCGGTGCAGGCTCGAAGGGCCGAATGGCCTCTACTCCTGCACCTATTTTCTATGTTTCTATCTATGTTTCTATATGTCCCCGGATGGGACAATGAAACTCCTACTTGCTGCAGCGCAACAGAATATGTGAATATGTAAACTTAGTATTCCTTATACGTTCCAGAGAAAACAATCTAAATGTGTTCACCCTATCCGCAGAGCTAATACCAGGCGACAATCTGCTAAACCTGTTCTGAGCCGCCACAGCCGATCCGCAGTGGAACAACCAAACCTGCACATGTTACTCCAAATGCGGCCTAACTAAAGCTGGATTACTTTATTGACAATTCAACCACCAGTTAAGATGCGGCGCCTTTGCTGTTGCCCGTCAGAGCCCGGTTACACATCCGACTTTCGGGAGATATTTGGCCACATCTATGGGGAGGAGCAGTTAAGGCAGATGTGGGGCAAATACAGGTAGAACCATAGAAACATAGAAAATAGGTGCAGGAGTAGGCCATTCGGCCCTTCGAGCCTGCACCGCCATTCAATATGATCATGGCTGATCATCCAACTCAGTATCCCGTACCTGCCTTCTCTCCATACCCCCTGATCCCCTTAGCCACAAGGGCCACATCTAACTCCCTCTTAAATATAGCCAATGAACTGTGTGGCCTCAACGACCCTCTGTGGCAGAGAGTTCCAGAGATTCACCACTCTCTGTGTGAAAAAAGTTCTTCTCATCTCGGTTTTAAAGGATTTCCCCCTTATCCTTAAGCTGTGACCCCTTGTCCTGGACTTCCCCAACATCGGGAACAATCTTCCTGCATCTAGCCTGTCCAACCCCTTAAGAATTTTGTAAGCTTCTATAAGATCCCCTCTCAATCTTCTAAATTCTAGAGAGTATAAACCAAGTCTATCCAGTATTTCTTCATAAGACAGTCCTGACATCCCAGGAATCAGTCTGGTGAACCGTCTCTGCACTCCCTCTATGGCAATAATGTCCTTCCTCAGATTTGGAGACCAAAACTGTACGCAATACTCCAGGTGTGGTCTCACCACGACCCTGTGCAACTGCAGTAGAACCTCCCTGCTCCTATACTCAAATCCTTTTGCAATGAAAGCTAACATACCATTCGCTTTCTTCACTGCCTGCTGCACCTGCATGCCTACCTTCAATGACTGGTGTACCATGACACCCAGGTCTCGCTGCATCTCCCCCTTTCCCAATCGGCCACCATCGGGTAAATGGGTCGGGCCACGGATGCTGCCCGGAATGGACTGTGCGTGGTGGGTGCAAGTTCCCCAATAGGCAATGACGCTCAGTAGCCCTTGTGGCATCTTAGGCAGCCGGAGAACTCAATAACTTCATATCCCGTCACTCTTACGATGGTTTCTGCTTTCCTTCCCCTAGGCCGACCAGTGCACCGGACTCCAGGGGTTCCTGATCTTCCACAGTTTCGGAGGTGGCACCGGCTCGGGCTTCACCTCCCTCCTCATGGAGAGACTCTCCGTGGACTACGGCAAGAAATCCAAGCTGGAGTTTTCCATCTACCCGGCGCCGCAGATCTCCACCGCCGTGGTCGAGCCCTACAACGCGGTGCTGGTCACCCACTGCACCCTGGAGCACTCCGACTGCGCCTTCATGGTGGACAACGAGGCCATTTACGACGTGTGTCGGCGGAACCTGGATATCGAGCGCCCCACCTACACCAACCTCAACCGCCTGTTGGCGCAGATCGTGTCGTCCATCACCGCCTCGCTGCGCTTCGACGGCGCCCTGAACGTGGACCTGACTGAGTTCCAAACCAACCTGGTCCCCTACCCGCGCATCCACTTCCCCCTCGTCAACTTCGCGCCCCTCATCTCGGCCGAGAAGGCTTACCACGAGCAAATGTCTGTCCCCGAAATCACCAACGCCTGCTTCGAGCCGGCCAACCAGATGGTGAAGTGCGATCCTCGCCAGGGCAAGTACATGGCGTGTTGCATGTTGTACCGCGGGGACGTGGTCCCCAAGGACGTCAACGCCGCCATCGCCACCATCAAGAGCAAACGCTCCATCCAGTTCGTGGACTGGTGCCCGACCGGGTTCAAGGTGAGTGGAGGGGTTGGGATCAGATGACCCCATGGGAGGAGAGGACATTGATTATGGAAAACCGGTAACACACGAACAGGGTGGATAGACGCCCTCCCGTTCTTGTCCACAAATGAACAGAGAACCTCCCTTCCGCCCTGTTGTACGCTCTCTACTCAACTCCCCAACCCATCACTGCAAATATTCCCTGGAACATTTTCCCACCTCAATCCTTGAGTCGAGGCATCAATAGTGGGGTTGCACGTAAGGTCACTGGGTCATAGGGCTTGTCGCCCGGAGCCGCTCAATCCATCTGGAGGACATCCGTCACTTCCGGTACATGTTATTGATGCAAGAAACGCGTACTTTCCTACCTGGTAAAAACCGCCAAAATGTTGAATTTCTGCGCTGGAAAAAAATCGTGGGAGTCGGGGGAAGTGTGAGAGACATGTGCCCAACTTTAGAATTCCAAACGTGAAGCGAAATGAAGGTAAAGAGAAGCGAGAACTGAAGGGACAACAACAGCTAAAGTGCTTGGTAAACATTGGCCGTGCAGATATCGGAATTGAAAATATTGGGAATTATCGCGTTTGCTCACTGCATTCCATCAACAGTAAGGCATTATTTGTGATTTTTCTTGATTCCTTTGTTATCTAAAAATTCTCAGAAGTGATCAATCTGGCTGTGAATTTTTCTTCAGATGCGTTTTCATTTTGTATGTATAAAACCCACTTGAGAACCATGGGCGATTAAAAAAAATTACAGCCAGATTGATCACTTCTGAAACTTTTTAGATGCCAAAGGAATCAAGGAAAAACACAAATAATGCCTTAGTTGATGAAATGCAGTGAGCAAACGGCCAATGTTCGCCAAGCACTCTGGCTGTTGTTGTCCCTTCAGCTCTCGCTTCTATCTACCGTCATTTCTCCTCACGTTTGGAATTCTGAAGTAGTCTAAAAGTCTCTCACGCTTATCCCGATTTCCATAATTATTTACAGCGCAAAAATTGACAATTTCAGCGGGTTTTAACGGGGCCCGCTACGCTGGAAACAATGGTAAGTGCCTATCTGCAGTTCATCGCGTGTACTCTAGTTGGCGTAGCGTGGCAACAGTACACGTCGTGACCCGACTGCCGTGAAACCTCCCTATAGCACAGGTTAGGCACAGCCCTGAAGGTGGCGATATGGAGTGAGTAGAGGGAGGGAGGAATTGGTGGGATTCTTAGGGGCCGGAGACGGTAGTTATCCAATGGGCAGAATTGCCTTATTTTATCAACAAATCCTACAGATAGAATATTCCAGGAAACGTTCCACTTTTGAATGGTGGCCGATTGGGAAAGGGGGAGATGCAGCGAGACCTGGGTGTCATGGTACACCAGTCATTGAAGGTAGGCATGCAGGTGCAGCAGGCAGTAAAGAAAGCGAATGGTATGTTAGCTTTCATTGCAAAAGGATTTGAGTATAGGAGCAGGGAGGTTCTACTGCAGTTGTACAGGGTCTTGGTGTGAGACCACACCTGGAGTATTGCGTACAGTTTTGGTCTCCAAATCTGAGGAAGGACATTATTGCCATAGAGGGAGTGCAGAGAAGGTTCACCAGACTGATTCCTGGGATGTCAGGACTGTCTTATGAAGAAAGACTGGATAGACTTGGCTTATACTCTCTAGAATTTAGGAGATTGAGAGGGGATCTTATAGAAACTTACAAAATTCTTAAGAGGTTGGACAGGCTAGATGCAGGAAGATTGTTCCCGATGTTAGGGAAGTCCAGGACAAGGGGTCACAGCTTAAGGATGAGGGGGAAATCCTTTAAAACCGAGATGAGAAGAACTTTTTTCACACAGAGAGTGGTGAATCTCTGGAACTCTCTGCCACAGAGGGTAGTCGAGGCCAGTTCATTGGCTATATTTAAGAGGGAGTTAGATGTGGCCCTTGTGGCTAAGGGGATCAGGGGGTATGGAGAGAAGGCAGGTACGGGATACTGAGTTGGATAATCAGCCATGATCATATTGAATGGCGAATGGTGCAGGCTCGAAGGGCCGAATGGCCTACTCTTGCACCTAATTTCTATGTTTCTATGTTTCTAGTTGAGGCCAGTTAATTGGCTATATTTAAGAGGGAGTTAGATGTGGCCTTTGTGGCTAAGGGGATCAGGGGGTATGGAGAGAAGGCAGGTACGGGATACTGAGTTGGATGATCAGCCATGATCATATTGAATGGCGAATGGTGCAGGCTCGAAGGGCCGAATGGCCTACTCCAGCACCTAATTTCTATGTTTCTATGTTCCACTTTTGGTGGTTAAGGAAGTAAAGGGTTAGGGTTGGGTTAGGGTTAGGGTTAGGGTTGGGGTTAGGGTTAGGGTTGGGGTTAGGGTTAGGGTTAGGGTTAGGGTTAGGGTTAGGGTTAGGGTTAGGGTTAGGGTTGGGGTTAGGGTTAGGGTTAGGGTTAGGGTTGGGGTTGGGGTTAGGGTTAGGGTTAGGGTTGGGGTTAGGGTTAGGGTTAGGGTTAGGGTTAGGGTTAGGGTTGGGGTTAGGGTTAGGGTTAGGGTTGGGGTTAGGGTTAGGGTTGGGGTTGGGGTTGGGGTTGGGGTTGGGGTTGGGGTTGGGGTTGGGGGGGTTAGGGTTAGGGTTAGGGTTAGGGTCACTTCCTAATTGCAAGACTCCCGTCTTACAGCGCCGCACTACGGGAGAGCAACGCGTTGCCTTTGTCCCGCTGCAGGGGGTTTTCAGAGTGAACAGGCTTGAACTAACTCACGGGTTTCGCATTGCGCCCATGAATTGAATTTCAACGTTTGCTCTGTCCATCCCCCCGCAGGTGGGCATCAACTACCAGCCCCCGACCGTGGTGCCGGGGGGTGACCTGGCCAAGGTACAACGCGCCCTCTGCATGCTGAGCAACACCACCGCCATCTCCATGGCCTGGACCCGTCTCAACCTCAAGTTCGACAAGATGTACGCCAAGCGGGCCTTTGTCCACTGGTACGTGGGAGAGGGGCTGGAGGAAGGGGAGTTCCAGGACGCGCGGGAGGACATGGCGTCGCTGGAGAAGGACTACCAGGAGGTGGCCCTGGACTCCGCCGATCTCGAGAGAGCAGCAGAGGAAGAATAGACGATATTATTTAAAGTTAAACATTGAATCAAATGAGATATTTTACGTTACAGAATACATAACATTTTAGTAAATAATTTAACAAATATAAAATTTCACTTTAGCACTATAAGTCTGAAAATAAATTATTTTGAAAAATGCATTTGTGATTGTGTCTGCTTCCTATCGACGAGAATGGGGGTAGAAACATAGAAACATAGAACATAGGTGCAGGAGGAGGCCATTCGGCCCTTCGAGCCAGCACCATTCGCCATTAATTGTGATCATGGCTGATCGTCCCAAATCAATAACCCGTGCCTGCCTTCTCCCCATATCCCTTGACTCCACTCGCCCCTAGAGCTCTATCTAACTCTCTCTTAAGCCATCCAGTGACTTGGCCTCCACTGCCCTCTGTGGCAGGGAATTCCACAAATTCACAACTCTCTGGGAGAAATGTTTTTTCTCACCTCAGTCTTAAATGACCCCCCCTTTATTCTAAGACTATGTGTGGCCCCTGGTTCTGGACTCGCCCAACATTGGGAACATTTTCCCTGCATCTAGCTTGTCCAGTCCTTTTATAATTTTATATGTTTCTATAAGAACCCCCTCATCCTTCTAAACTCCAGTGAATACAAGCCTAGTCTTTTCAATCTTTCCTCATATGACAGTCCCGCCATCCCAGGGATCAATCTCGTGAATCTACGCTGCACTGCCTCAATCACAAGGATGTCGTTCCTAAAATTAGGAGAGCAAAACTGTACACAATACTCCAGATGTGGTCTCACCAGAGCCCTATACAATTGCAGAAGAACCTCTTTACTCCGATACTGAAATCCTCTTGTTATGAAGGCCAACATTCCATTAGCTTTCTTCACTGCCTGCTGTACCTGCACGCCAACTTTCAGTGACCGATGTACAAGGATACCCAGTTCCCATTTCTTTTGAGATTTTTATAATTAATTATTTTTCCCAGCCTTCTCTAATTGCCTCTGTTGATGGCAATTCTATATTTAAAATACTGTTATACAAGTATGATATTAATTTTGTTGACTTCCGGATGGTGGGGAAGTTGATGGTGTTTTTTTAAAGACGTTATTGCAGCGCGTTTCGAAAGCGGTGACGTGATCGACCAAAGTCAACACGGATTAATGATAGGGACTAATCTTTTGGAATTATTTGATGATGTAACAAGTAGAATGTATCAGGGAGAGCCAATGGATGTGCTGTATGTGAACTTTGAACAAGCCTTTGACAAGGTCCTACACAAGAGATTAGTGTGCAAAATTAGAGCACATGGTATTGGTGGGTAATAATAATAATAATAATAACTTTATTTGTTAAGCACCTTAAAAAACAACCAAAGCTGACCAAAGTGCTGTACAGAAAAAGAAAATAAGCAAGACATCATAAAACAGGCAGAACAACAGAACATACAGCTAACACGAGGTGCATTAATTACATACGAAAATCCAAACTATTATTCGAGTCGCGTCCTCACCCCCCCCCCCCCCTCCCCCCACAGCGGCCTACCTACCTGGATTGGCGCGGCCTTTCCTGCCGGGACAGCGCTGGAACATCGCGGGGCTGGCGATGCCTTACCGGGGATCGCCGTCTGGAGCCCGGAGTGCTGGACCTGCTGCACAGACATCATGGAGCTGCGGTTTGCGGAGCTCCCAACGCGGGCGGCACTGACGGACAGCGCGGGGTCCCGCGACTCTGCCCGGCTCGACCTGCGGACTCGGGAGCTGCGGACTCCGGCTGCGGGAGGCGGCTGATCGGGAGGTCCGGGCCGCTGAGGAGGAGGATGCTCACCGTCGGGGTTCGGCGTCGTCGTTCCACCAGCCCGGCGTGAGGGCCTGAACATCGGGCCAGCCCGGGGCGGTGACTGCGGGTGCTCGGAAGGCCTCGACCACGGATGAAGTCAGAGGGGAGGCTGGCTGGACTATGGTGCCATCCTCACCTTGGTGCCATTTATGTTATGTTGTGTTGTGGACTTTCTGTGTTTGTGCTTTTTTTTTTTTTTTTTTTTTTTAATTCAATTTCAATTTTATTTTTAATATGTTTATCATTTATTTTTTATCTATTTATTTATTTATGAATTTTTTTTTTTTTTTTTTTTTTTTTATGATACTGCCTGTAAGGGAAATTCATTTCGTTGTCTCAAATTGAGACAATGACAATAAATTTGAATACAATACAATACAATACAAACAATAAATTAAAAGACGAGTACAAACCACGCAGCAAAACCAAGCAAATAAAGCTAATAAATAAGTCGACACCTTCCTGGTCTACAAAGGCCACGGAGAATAGATGTGTCTTCAGGAGCGACTTAAAAACAGCCAGAGAAGGGGCCTGTTTAACGTGCAGAGGCAATTCATTCCACAATCTCGGAGCCGACACAGCAAAGGCACGGTCCCCTCTGAGCTTCCGCTTAGTCTTTGGCTCAGTCAGGAGCAGCTGATCATCTGGCCTGGGAGAGCGGGCGGGTGTATAAGGGTGTAGAAGCTCAGATAGGTAGGACGGGGCAAGACCACTTAGGGATTTAAAAGTAAATAAAATAATTTTAAAACGAATCCTATACTGAACAGGCAGCCAGTGGAGAGAGGCTAAAATGTGTGAAATGTGCTCATGTTTACGTAATCAGTCCTGGTGAACCTTCTCTG
>NW_026575498.1:0-45164 GCF_028641065.1 Leucoraja erinaceus
TTCGGAATGCAGAGACCTACTTGCTAAGGAGCGAGTGTTCAATAAAAACCGTTCAGAAAACGTAGTCGTCATTTCTGCATCCGCTAAAGGCTAACTGTTTTCATTGTCTGAATTTGATTGCTGGAAGCAGGCTAGTAAAAATTAGGTGCAGTTGTGTAGCCTACATTTACAATTCATTTTGTTAGGTCTACATTTGTGTCTGCTAATGTTCGATTTCAAATGCTTCATTAATGGAAAGGGTACGTTCGCGTGTGAACAACTGATCCGGCCTGCATGAAGTCGCATTTTGCCCAATCCGGCCCGTGACTGAAAATGAGTTTGACCCTCCTGGTTTAAAGCGAGAGAGGGATGATCTATTAGGAACCTGAAGGACAACATTTTCACGCAGATGACGGTAGGTATGTGGAACGAGCTGCCAGGGGAAGTAGGCAGGCAAAGTGTGCGGACGTGGCGCCGACAGACGAGAAACCGAAACTAGGATGCATGTGTGTCATTGCGCTACACGCAATGCGAAATGTCAGACGCGGTGGAAGGACGTTCCCCCACGGTGGCAATTTAAAAAGCCGCTATTGCAGGTAAGGTTTTACTCTGCGGTCTTTTGCCTTTTTGCGCACTACAGACGGAGAATGGAAAAAGGGAAAAAGACAACGAGGGCTGCGACGAAGCTGGTCAGGGAGGACCGCGGAGCAGCGGACAGCCAGCAAAAACAGCCGTCGGCACTAAGATCACCCGCAGTGGGATCAGCTGTGCCCTGTGTAGCCGCCGCGCTAGCCAAATCCACGCGGCCAAGCGGCAAGGCAAAACACAAAACAAACAGAGTCATGGACTCGGAGGAGTCCGACTCTGATACACCGCGGGAGGCCAGCGACCAAGAGCGCTGGACCCATATGGAACGGTGTTTGGAGCATCTGCTCCAGCGTGACTGGCTCCGGGATTTGGAGTCAGGCCACTGTGGGCCCTATATCAAACCCACAGCAGTACCTTTCCAAGGGCTGCATAGTATCTCCACATTATCAGAGGGGAGCACCTCAAGTCAGTTCTGGGCTGACTTGGAAGAGGGGTCCATGGAAGAAACAAGTGTGCATGGGGTGCAAGACAAAGAAAGTAATTGGTAATATGGTGGCTGCTTTCCCAGCCATACAATTTGGACCCCTACATTACCAAAACTTACAGAGAGCCAAAATTCAAGCTCTAAAAATTAATGCAGGTCACTTTGACAGACCTATGAGACTACCAATCCAAGCCAAAACGGAACTAAAATGGTGGATAGATAACATCTGGCTTTGTTCCAACCCAATCATTGTCAGTAACCCTTCGATGGTACTACAAACTGATGCCAGTGCACTAGGGTGTGGAGCCACCAATACCATCACCAGCTGTGGAGGTAGATGGACAGCGCAGGAGGCATACTTCTTACTCACACTGGGTATAAATTAATTGGAAATGTTGGGTGCATTTCATGGCCTATTGTACTGGATCACACCACCAGCATGTTAGATTACAAATAGACAATACCACTGTGGTAGCATACATCAACCACATGGGCGGCAACAAATCGATATCATGTGACAATCTCACTAATTCAATTTGGCAATGATACATCCAGAGAAATATTTGGATATCAGCCACTTACCTACCAGGGAGACTAAATTTAGTGGCAGACACCAGGTCACACGAATTTAATGAAAACACCAAATGGATGTTAAACAAAACGGTGTTTTCTGATATTACAGCAAAATATGGAACACCGGATATCGATCTTTTCGCATCCAGACTAAACAACCAGATATCTAACTATGTTTCATGGGAACTAGACCCTGGGGCAGCGGCAACAGATGCATTTTCGTTGCATTGGGGGAAATGGTTTATTTACGCATTCCCTCCCTTCTGCCTCATCAGTCGGGTATTAAGGAAAATACAACAAGACTCTGCGTCTGGTATTTTGGTAGTACCCGATTGGCCTACTCAACCATGGTTCCCAGTGGTGCAAAACATGGTATTAGAACCATGTATTACAATCCCACACAGACCAGATCTACTACTACATCCCGTGACAGGGGATAGCCATCCAAGCCATAAAAGCTTGAACCTGTTAATTTGTAGAGTTTAAAGACACCACTTCTACAACTGGGACTCACGGACCGAACAGCAAACATCATCTCGGTGGCCCAAAGAGAATCAACCAAGAAACAATATCTGGTCTACATCAGAAAGTGGGAAACGTACTGTCATAAGAACAAAATCACCAACAGAAATATCAACATCCCATCTGTTCTGGAATATCTGGCAGGCCTCCACTATGATGAGGGGCTCAGCTACAGTGCCATCAACAGCGCCAGAAGTGCCCTGTCGACATACCTATGGCAAGGGACAGAGCGTTACACGGTAGGGACTCACCCTCCGGTAACCAAGCTCATGAGGGGAATATTTAACATAAACCCCCCAAAAACCAGGTACTCCTATATATGGGATGTAAGCATTGTCCTGAAAGCACTCAGGAACTGGTCACCAGCATCTACCCTGTCCCTACACAGACTAACGTTAAAAACAGTATGTTAATGGCATTGGTCACGGCACAGAGGGTTCAGTCACTGCACAAACTCAGGCTGGACAACATGACCTCCTCACCTGATGATATTACGTTCCATATTTATGAACTAGTAAAACAGAACAGACAGGGATCAGCAGGCCTCAATATCCAATTTAGGTCATACCCTGCAGATGACCGCCTCTGTATAGTTAAACATCCATCACTATACATGGAGAAAACAAAAATCCTAAGAGGCAATGAGAAGGGACTGCTGATCAGCCATAAGAAACCTCACAAAAAAGTGACGGTCCAGACGATCTCGAGATGGCTGAAACAGGTACTGACGCAGGCTGGGGTGGATACTAACGTGTTCAAATCTCATTCCACCAGAGCTGCAGCTACATCGGCAGCAGTACAACTGGATGTGCCCATGGACCAAGTCCTCGAAGCAGCAGGATGGTCAGGGGAAATAACTTTTTCCCTTGTTTCAGTAAACCCAGACCCACCTACCTCCATGGCTACCGGTGGTCTTGTGGTAAGCCCAAAGGCCCCTGATGCGGGTTCCTTTTATCTCCTTGATTGGGAGTAGGACTGATAGGGAGTGTAGATTCCATGTTGGTCTGAAAAACTCATACTGAGCCTGCCTTGTAGGACAATTCTGGCCATAATTCTGAGTCTGCCTTGAAAGACGACTCTGATCATATTTCCGTGCCCAGCTTTCAAGCTACCACCGGCTTCAGTGAACCGCTTACCCCCTATGGAGGTGTGGGGTGTGTTGTCGCCTACTGATGAAGTTTGCTTGTCGTTGGTACCTTGATTGGTCCGACAGCTTTTGCTTCCTTCTTCTGGTCTTACCTGAAGAGAGGATTCTGCGGCTGGTTTCTCCAAAGTCACCCTGATCGCGCTGTTCCCTTGCCGGCATTTGTAGCGTGCGGATATTCTGCCAACTGCTGGCTCTTGAGGCCATATGCATGTGCTTCAGTATGTTCATACTTTAAATTCGAGATCAGTTACCTACTGATCACTCACACTCCCCTCCACTGAGAGTGAGATTTGTAGGCAGCCCTGAAAACAGGTGCTGCCGCAGGCCCCTGAGGATACCTGCGCTGACATGGCCCCTCCAGCGGACCTAAATGAGATTATTGCTTTGGGGCAGACTGTAACTGACTGTGAATGCTCCTCTCCTCAGAGCAGGAGACATTTGCTAGATCTCCATCCAGGGAAGCACCCAGTGGAACCTGGATGATTGCAGAAGCACTTCTTTTGTATGGAAGCTTATTATTCATTTTATGTAAAGCAGTTTGGTGTCAATGCGAGTTAACTTAAACAGTGCTATATAAGTAAAACTTACTTACTTACTTCCTTTCTTCTGTTTGTCCCTGGGAAGGCCCCCCCCCCTGCTTTTGAACACTGATTCAGAGTGGTTTCTTCCATATGTACTTACCCCTCCAATGAGGAAGACATTGGGCTGCCCCATGTGCGAGTAGGCACTGGGCTGACACAGCTCCCTCCTTTGGAGCAGGTCATTGTTGGAGCAACTTCTCCAAAAGTTGCCTGATGTGGGACAGTCGTCCTCAGACACTCTCCGTTGAGAGAGGGTATCCCTCTTCCCCGGACTCATCTGAGTCAACGGGTTTGTCAGATTTGCGGGTGGTTTACGCCCCCCCGGGACCACCAACAGAGCTCCTCCTCCTCCCGACGTCTCCTGCCAGTTCTGCCAGCACTAATGTTGGGAACAAGACTGTCGCCCGCTACTGGAAATGCTGCGGTCTTCGGCAGCCGACTTCCCCGCGGACCGTCTCCTCGACATCTAGGCCCTGAAACTAGAAAAAGCTTCAAGCCCGAAAGAACACAGGTAAGTAATTCAACTTTGCTTACCTGCCCATCCCGACGGCTGGGAGGACACAGTGCCTCTGCCAGTCCGTCGCGCGCATTGCGTTCAGACGTGATGACGCACACGCAGACGGACGGCCCTTCTTCACGTAGTCACTCACGTGACTCCGAAGTAAAATGAACTGTTTATTCTTTGTTTTCTCTTAAGTTTAAGTTTATTTTACTTCGGAGTCACGTGAGTGACGACGTGAAGAAGAACTCCGCCAGGACGCATGTGTGTCATATCGCTACACGCATTGCAACGAGTCACAGCAGGGGGAACGATGTTCCCCTTAGCGGCAGAATTTGAAAGCCGGGAACAGCAGGTGAGGAAACTCTGCGTTCCTTCCACTTACCTTACAGGTGGAGGCATGGACCAGATCCACGAAGGCTACGAAAAAGTTGGAAAGGGAGAACCGCGGAGTTGCGGGCAGTCGGCAGCAGCAGCCAACGGCACGCCAATCTCCCGTAATGGGAACAGCTGTGCCCGACTTCGCTCCCGCACCGGCCACGGCTGGGCGGTAGAGCAAAGCAAAAAACTAACAGAGTCGTTGACTCCGATGAGTCCAACTCTGAATAGCCGCGAGCGGCCAGTGCCCGTGAGCATTGGGGCCGGTTGGAGCGGCTGGGAGCGGGGAACTAGAGCAACCACGAACAGCCATTGTCCGTGAGCATTGGAGCCGGTTGGAGCGGCTGCAGGAACTGGAGCAGCCGCGAGCGGCCAGTACCCGTGAGCATTGGGGCCGATTGGAGCGGCTTCAGGAGCAGCCGTGAGCGGCCAGTGCCTGAGAGCTTTGAGCCGGTTGGAGTGGCTTGAGGACGGGAGCAGCCGCGAGTGGCCAGTGCCGGAGAGCATTGGAGCCAGTTGGAGCGACTGTTGGAGCAAATACTCCAAAGTGACAGGCTCCGGGAGATGGAGGCTAGTCACAGTGGGCAGCTAGTAAGTCCTACAGCAGTACCTCTTGTAGGGCTGCACAGTATTTCTCCCACATCAGAGGGGAGTACAGGGGGTCAATTCTGGGCTGACCCTGAAGAGGGGTGCAGAACATACCCCTAGTGCACATGGGGTGCAAGAAAACCTATTGGATATGGTGTCCCAGTTTATTCAACCCGACCAAACTGGCCAAAACCTGGAACCTAAAATAGCTGCAAGTATCGACTACTTGTCATTCAACCAGCTATAAGGACAGGCATTATTGGACACCATAGCAAGACACTTACCACCACGGAACTGCAAATCACTGAATGTTCCCAGTGTCAACCAGTGTATTTGAAAACATGTCGGAGCCTCAATCAGATCCAGGGACTTGAAACTACAGAAAGTTCTGAAAGTACTAACGCGGGAGTTACAGTTTTCGCCTGCACAATAAACAATAAAGACATGACACAAGATCACCAGGATGCACTGGCTTTATTTTGCAACTACCAATATGAGTAAACAGTATTAGGAAGAGTGCCATCCAACTGGCTTTAGACCCTAATTTGCAGGCCTATGCAAACCTGGAATCTCCAAACCACCAATATTACTATTTGGAGGCAACTTATCAAAACAGGCAAAATAACTTGACGAAGAGGGTAAAACCCTGGGGCTCATTAAAGCAACGTCTAAAAACTCCTTCGGCCAGAAACAGCACCGCTACGCACCACCAGTCGGCTAAGACAAACTGGTGAAAGCTCGAAGGCCAGGAACACTCAACATCGGTCTTTTTTAGGCCATGGCCCAGACCGGCCTTCCTGGGAAATGCGCTAACCCTCAACACCGACTCAACTACAGATCCAGACACCGGCGCCTCAACGTCCATGGAGGATGCAGAAAAAGTAACAAACTTACCAATAGTAACCATGGAGGTAGGTGGGTCTGGTTCCTTATGAGGTTAGTGGGAGATTACAATTCTATCTGGATGCATGGAATAAATTAACTACCGATACTTATATTTTCAGAAGTAGAGGGTTATATCATAGAATTTATACAAAAACATAATCCTCCAGTTCAGCATGTACCGAACCGAATGTTCGTGCTTATAGGCAAAGAAAACTCAAAAGCACATGCTGAACTACAGTGACCTTAATCTTTATCATAAACAAGATGGTGGTTGCCGCATCATCATAGATTTGACTAATTTGAATACTTTTGTACTATATATTCATTGATAGATGGAAACCTTTGTTACTGCTATGCAATTGATTTCCTAAGGTTACTACATGGCAAGCATCGATTTAAAGATGCTTACTATACAGTACCCATTAGAGGTGACCACAGATGTTATTTAACACAATGGATCATCCCGCAACAAGGGGTAGTTACCCATGTCATAATTATATAAACCTATTAATTTGTAGAGTTTGAAAGCACCTCTACTACACCTGGGACTGACGGACCGAACAGTGGATATTATTTCAGCGGCCCACAGACAGTCCACCAAAAAAAAACATAACTTGGTGTCATCAAGAAATGGGAAAAGTACTGTCACAACAATAAACATCACCCACAGATCTATGAACATCCCGTCTGTTCTGGAATTCCTGGCTAGCCTCCATTACGATGAGAGGCTCAGTCATAGTGGCATCAACTGCGCCAGAAGTGCTCTGTCAACATACCTGTGGCAAGGAACAGAGCGGCATTCTGTTGGGACACACCCTGGTAAGCAAACTCATGAGGGGCATTTTTAATGTTAATTCCCAAAGAACCAGGTACTCCCAAATATGGGATGTGAGCATTGTATTGACCATGTTAAGAAACTGGTCTCCCTCTACAGCTCTGTCCCTACAGAAACTGACTATGAAAACAGTCATGCTGATGGCCTTGGTCACGGCACAAAGGGTCCAGTCGTTACAGAAACTAAGGCTGGACAACATGACTATTTCATCTGGAAATTTAACTTTTCACATCAATGAATTAGTCAAACAGAACAGACAGGGATCAGCAGGCCTAAAAACAGAATTCAGGACCTACCCGACAGTTGATCGTCACTGTATTGTAACACACTTACTATTATATATGGAGTATACTAAGATCATCAGAGGCAAATAAATGTCACTTTTAATCAGCTACAAACAGCCACTCAAAAAAGTGACAGTCCAGACCATCTCTAGATGGCTAAAACCTAATAAAGGCTGGAGTAGACACTAGCATTTTTAAATCTCACTCCACCAGGGCTGCAGCTACATCGGCAGGTATGAAGTTGGATGTTCCTATGGACCAAATCCTCAAGACAGCAGGATGGTCAACGAAGAAAACTTTCCAACAATTTTATAACAAACCAGTCATTGAACCTGGAACATTTGCAGAAACAATTTTAAGTTCTGTAATATAATTTTACCCCATAAATAGGGGCTATAATTTGGTGTTAATATATTTATCGTTGGATATTGGGTTTTCAATATCGTATTGATGTCTAATGATGTTAACACTATTCTCCCCATAATCAAGGCAGATGTGATGCATGGACTCGTTTCCACGGCATGAAATCACAGAGCTTTAAAATCTTCACATAGTCACTCACGTGACTCCGAAGTAAAATAGTAAGATTAAACGAGAACTTACCAGTTTGAAGTTTGATCGTTATTTTATGAGGAGTAACGTTGAGGGACCGTTGATCATATACTCAACTGGTATCTCTTCTCTAATCTTACTATGTTTAGTCATTACAGTTATCTGTGATTTCACACCGCTGCTTTGAAGAATGACACGCATGCGTCCTGGCGGGGTTCTTCACGTAATCCCTCAACGTTACTCCTCATAAAATAACGATCAAACTTCAAACTGTTAAGTTCTCGTTTAATCTTACTATTTCTCTCTGCTCACAGTATGTCAGGTTTAGATTAATTACACCACTCATCCATCACCATTCACGTTATCATCAATCAATATTATTAGTACTTGTGGAGTAAGAGCCTTCCACAGATTATCATAGTGTATGCTGTTTCCAGCATCAGTGGCAATCATTAACATGAGATGCCCACTCTATAATTAGCTGTACACAATTCCACTTATTTTTAATTGTCTTGCTTGTGAAGCATTTCAATTGGGCAATTTGGCATTATACTAGAAAATCTATGAGAACATGAAATAACAAATCGAGGCAGGACTTGCAGTCTGTGGAGTTCTCTGCCTCAAAGGGCGGTGGAGGCCGGTTCTCTGGATGCTTTCAAGAGAGAGTTAGAGCTCTTAATGATAGCAGAGTCTATCAAACTGGTAAATTCTCGTTTAATCTTACTATTCTCTTCCTATTTCATACCTTTTGAATTGAGTTCAAATAGAGACCTGAATTCCACGTGGCATCCAGGTAGATGCCTCAGATTAGATTGGAGATGCCTTTATCTCAGAACAAAATCTGTTAATTTGAAGTTGTAAATTCGGGGAGATAGATTGGAACAATTGGGAATATTTTTAAATTGTTTATTTTTAATATTGATCTATTTTTATTTTTTTTATTTTTTTATTTTTTTATTTTTATTAGAAGTACGGTAAATTACAATTCTACACAACACATATATCTTGATACATTTTTTGTACCGCTTCATTTTTTTTTTTAGAGCTTTAAGAAAAAGGTAAAAGTTAGGAAAGTAAAGAAAGTGCAAGAGAGTCGTGCAGTGCAAGAGTGTAAGGAAAAGAAAGCCCCTTAGGAAAAAAGTTAGAGAAGGAAGTAAAGTGAGAAAATAGACCCTAGAAAAGAGAGAAAGAGAAAGTAGAAACAATCGCTCTATTATAACATTAAACTCCGCAGAAAGGGGACTACCAACCAAGTCTGTATTGATCTATTTTTAAAGGGTCTGCCTTGTAAGTAGTTAAAGAGTGATCTTTCATCCCCACCAGAGTCCTGGATCAGTGGAGCAAATGAGTAGGCCACTTAAGAGTTTAAGTAGAGCATGGACAGGAATGGGTTAAGGTACTCCCAGCCATTCTGATGGTTCAGAACAGCAAGCTATCGAGACAGGGTTAATGTCCTTTGAACTGAGCTATGAACCTACCAGAAGATGTCCCTATTTGAAATGAGGGTGACCCCACGCTACGTACCCCCTGGGGTGCGACTAAGATTGCGGAAGTTAGTTTTGACCTACAAGCCCTCAACTATGAATTAATTACGTATGCACAGCAATCAACATGCTTTGCCAGGTCTGTATTCCCAGGTACGAGAGGCACAAAAGCCACGACCAGTTGAATACAGGGACTGTCCATTCTACCGGGAGACTACGTACTGATAAGTTACTGGGATCGGAAGAAATTGGGACTGTGTTGGAAGGGACTGAACCAGGTGCTATTAACAACACCAACCACCAAGTAGATTGAAGATCACCCCTATTGGACAGATCTGATTGACTGTAAACAGATCGGAGAACCAAAACAGGACAATGAGATCAATAACCTTCCCCAGATGGCCAAGACTAATAACTTTTTGGGTATCAGTGTTGAATTTGCTCGCAGGGGGAATGGCAGTAACTGTTGGGTGTGCACTCATGTTCCTCACAGAAGCATGAAAAGCATAGTACTGTTAACAAAACCCCTAAACTGGACTGAAAGTGTGCCCCTATCCTGTTTGGAGTTTGGAGAGATTGGGCAATGCTCAGGGACTCGGCAACGGACCTGAACGAATACACCACAGTCGTTACAGACTTCATAAAGAAATGTGTGGAGGACTGCATCCCAACTATATTTTTTCATCGATGGGAAAAATCCTCTTGTCCTGCACAGCAGAGGGGGATTCTGAGTAAGATGGCCAAAATCACAGCCATAAGTGGCACCTTTTATTTTCTAAAATCAATATACAGAACAACAGGAAGTGGTCAAGATCAGACCTTTAGTAATATAGATAGTAGAGACAGACAGACAGACAGACAGACAGACATACAGACAGACAGACAGACAGACAGACAGAGATAGACAGTTAGACAGACAGACAGACAAATAGACAGACAGATAGCTAGGTAGATAAGATAGATAGATCTACCTATCTAAGCTTCCCCCCAGGTCTAGTTTCAGTCAAAAATCACTGGGTCAAGCACTTGAGCATCTAAACTATATTTTGATTAAAAACAACTACAGTTCAACTACTGTACCTAACCACCATGGTTTCGATCCTCGTATCTGCCTGTTCAAGCCCTCTAGGCCTCGCTCAAACAGAGACACTCCAGAAGGTCACGCATTCCCAAGCGCTCTCCCAGAAGATCGACACAGGACCTCGTGGCAGCGGACATTTATAGGTCCCTGGATCTCGAGGGGCCGAACCACATGGGGGTGGTCTCTTTACAATCCAATTACAAATATCGATTAACCCCATACATGATAGACATTTCCCTAACCCAATAATACTGTGGTTAATACATTGTATTCAAACAGTGTTTCTCAGAGGAAATGAACATCGCAACATTTTCGTTGATATGCAAGAAAACCAGACAAGGCTCAATACTTAATCCAATCAACATTCAGCAAAGTAAAGCTTTGCAACATTGTTTACAATTATTCACAAAGTGTATGTCTGGTTTGCATTCATCCAATCCATTCTATGCATTTTGCGCCTACTTGTCAGGGTCTGCAGATGTTCCCATTCTATTTCTGCATCTCTGATCTAGGCTCTAAACAAACTGCCACCATTCTGCAGCTTGTCCCATTTCTACAGGAAGCACTTCTAAATAGACCAAATGGCCTAGCAGCCTTGAAGCTTTTATTCAATTTTAGGGACCTGGTCGCCCCAATTTGACCTGGATTAACATTCCTTCTTTTTTATCATATATGATAGTCCAATAATCGGCTAACCAGATATACATATGTGTGTCCATTACATTTCCCATCTATCAGCAACACAAGATGATGATGTTTCCTCCCAGAATCTTGTCAAGCTTTCTCATTTTTCATGTCTGATGAGTCTTCACCTCCCGAGTTTTCGTGGGCTCTAATTCCATCCGTGTTGTTGCCCATTCTTCCATCCCTTTCCATAGTCGAACCTATAACCTATAATTCCTGAAAAACTTGGGACAAAGCAAGTTACCATTCATGTACCATTGCTTCCCCATACATTCACTGTAATTCTGCAATACTATCCCTTTTCCATTTAATTATAACTCTCTCTATTATATTCTGCGCTATCACTGTATTTCTATTTCTATTCTGTTCTATGATATACTCTTTCCCATCCACTAACCAGATCAACACCAACCAGCTCTCTCCATATTCACACGATGTTATAATATGTAGGTCTGATGATGGGTTCTTATATAAATTGCAACAGGGTTCAGTCCAGATTTCCCTGCAGGTGTGACTCTAATTTAAAGCAAACCATAAGAAATGTTTCAATTCAACCAAATTCAGTCTCAGCCTTCAATTTACTGTTTTAAATTTCAGTGTTCATCTCATCCTTATTCCACAGCATTGTGGCCGATAACACAATTCTATCCCAATTCCTGTGGAATTCCCAGCTGTTCACATTTAATCAATCAATTGTTATGTGCTGTCAATATCATCATAAATCCAATTAAGAATGCCAATTCTAGGGACAATTTCTTTCTACCTTGATAATAGAAGCCGCTTTACCATCAAGGGTTAAACAATTTAGATCCATCGGTTAAATATGCATGGCTCTGCAGGCCCGTCAGAAGCTTTTCAAAAAGGAGGGTGGTATGACAGGATTACAAACATTTTAATGTGAAATAATGTGCGCGCTGTGCACATCACGAGTGTGAAGCGTGAAGTCCCTCGATGCCAGGATCAGGGGTTTTAGATGCTCTCTGATGCATTCTGAGCCTTTTGGAGCATTTTTGCACCAAATTTATGACCAATATTTCAGAAATTAACAGGAATCTGAGAGGTAGCTTTTTCACACAAAGGGTGGTGGGTGTATGGAACGAGCTGCCAGAGGAGGTAGTTAAGGCTGGGACTATCCTAATGTTTAAGAGACATTTGGGCACGTACATGGATAGGACAGGTTTAGATGGATATGGGCCAAACGCATGTGAGTGGGACTAGTGTAGATGGGACATGTTGGTTGGTGTTGGCAAGTTGGGCTGAAGGGCCTGTTTCCACACTGCATCATTCTATGACTAAAAAGTTAAGAAGAAAAATGCATGTAAAGGAACATAAGAAAGGAGGGGGAAGAGTGGGCTTGGGCAGATGGGTGAAGGGAAAATAGACACAAAGTTCTGGAGTAACTCAGTGGGTCAGGCAGCATCTGCGGAGAATATGAATAGGCGACGTTTCACAGAGTGCTGGAGTAACTCAGCGGGTCAGGCAGCATCTCTGGAGAAAAGGTATAGATTATATTTCGGGTCAAGACCCTTCTTCAGTAATATTCATGATGTGACATGCATAGACATTCCTGATTGTTACCCAAACCATCGTGAGCTACTTTGTGACGGTGCTTGCCCTCTCCTATAACATCTCTGCTGCCTTGGGTGATGCAGGACAGGACACAAACTTTGGGACATGGTGTGAAGCTGTTGCAGTCTGTCCCAGCCTGGTAAAAACCTGGATGGAGTGGATGTGGAGAGGCTGTTTCCACTAGTGGGAGAGTCTAGGACCAGTGGCCACAGCCTCAGAATTAAAAGACATTCCTTTAGGAAGGAGATGAGCAGGAATTTCTTAAGTCAGAAGGTGGTGAACTGTGGAATTCATTGCCACAGCCAGCTGTGGAGGCCAAGTCAATGGACATTTTTGAGGAGGAGATTGATAGATTCTTGATTGATACGGGTGTCAGAGGTAATGGGGAGAAGGCAGGAGAATCGGTTTGAGAGGGGAAGATAGAGTCATAGTGATACAGTGTGGAAACAGACCCTTCGGCCCAGCATATCCCATCTACACTAGTCCCACCTGCCCACGTTTGATCCATTGTCCTATCCACGTACCTGTCTAACTGTTTCTTAAATGTTGCGATAGTCCCTGCCTCAACTACCTCCTCTGGCAGCTTGTTCCATACACCTACCACCCTTTGTGTGAAAAATATACCCCTCAGATTCCTATAAAATCTTTTCCCCTTCACCTTAAACTTATGTCCTCTGCTCCTCGATTCACCTACTCTGGGCAAAAGACTCAACCATATCTATTCAAATCATGATTTTATACACCTCTATTCGATCATCCCTCATCCTCCTGTGCTCCATGAAATAGAGTCCCAGCCTACTCAACCTCTCCCTATAGCTCTGGCTCTCTAATCCTGGCAACATCCTCGTAAATATTCACAGTACCCTTTCCAATTTGATGACATATTTCCTATAACATGGTGCCCAGAACTGAATACAATACTCTGAATGCGGCCTCACCAACTTCTTATGCAACTGCAACATGACCTCCAAACTTCTATACTCAGCCTGACCAACTGAGTTACTCCAGCACTCTGTGAAACGTCACAGAACAGGGCAAGATTAGCAAGTTTGCTGATGATTCAGAAGTGAGTGGTTTTGCAGATAGTGAAGATGGTTGTGAAAGATTGCAGCATGATCTGGAACAATTAGCCAGGTGGGCAAAGGAATGGTTGATGGCTGCATGGTTCCTTGAAGGTCGAGTCGCAGGTACATCAGGTGGTCAAAAAGTATTTTGGCACTTTGGCCTTCATCAGTCAGAGTATTGAGTATAGAAGTTGGGAGGTCATGTTGCAGTTGTATAAGGTGTTGGTGAGACCGCATTTAGGATATTGTGTTCCGTTCTGGGCACCATGTTATAGGAAAGATGTCAAACTGAAAAGAGTACAGAGATCCCCATCCTGGATCAGTCCAATCAGGGGTTGCTGAGCGTTTGCGGGTCTGAGATATGCTTTCCCAGCCTCACAAGCTGCTTCCTGTCTGTCAGAAAGCTGGTGATCCACTGACAGAAGGGTTCAGGCACAGTAAACTCAGAAAGTTTGTAGCGTAGTAGCTCTGGCACAATGGTGTTGAATGCAGAGCTAAAATCAACAAACAAAATCCTCGCATAGGGCCGCTGGCAGTCTAGGTGCTGGAGGATGAAGTGCAGGCTCAGATTGACTGTGTCATCCAAAGATCTATTGGCCCAGTATGCAAACTGCAGAGGATCCAGCGATATTTTTGTGATATTTTTCAGCTTGCCAGAACAAGCCTTTCAAGGGTCTTCATGACTACAGAGGTCAGTGCGACAGGCCTGTAGTCATTAAGACCAGTAATCCTTGCCTTTTTGGGTACAGGGACAATAGTGGAGACTTTGAAGCAGGCAGGGACAGTACTTGTTTGCAGGGACTGGTTAAAAATGAGTAATTAGGTGTGAAATGGTGATTGGAGTTAGGTGGGTGTAGAAGGGCCCAGTCTTTGCAGACTGAGGTCGGGCTGTGAGTGGGTGTGAAGTGTTGGTTGGGGTGCGAAAGGGTCCTTCATAGCGGAGTCTTGCCTTAAGTAGGTGTGAAGTGGTGAATGGGAAGGAGATGGTGCAGGGTCCATTCTTTGCAGACTGGGGTCTGGCTGTGTTTGTTGGGGAGGCGTACCAGGGTTACGTTCCTGATTTTCAAACCTGCAGTAAAACTCATTCAGGTAATTTGTCAGCTGACGTTGTCCAAAGAGCGTGGGGTTTCCTCTTATAGCTGGTGATTTCTTGCATGCCCTTCCAAATGGAAGAAGAGTCACTAGCTGAGAACTTGCTCCTCAACTTCTCAGAGTACCTTTCCTTGGCAGCTCTGATTCCTCTTCTCAGCTCTTTATCGATTAGGCAATCTTTTAACTCTTTAACGATTAGGCTATCAGACGCGAATTTGTCCCCCCCCCTCTGATCTCGAAATGGGAATGTTACATATAATGATCCCATTAAAATGTATATTTATGTCAAACTATGGAATTCATATTTTTCAGTATTGTTATTGTAGATCAGTGCATGTTCCTTTAACCATAGTGACCTCCCCATTACTAACCACTCCCCATTGTCTCCAGTATAATTGTAGTGTCCCCACCTCTAGCTCGCTCTCTAGCTCCAGTGATGACCACGGACAGCTACAGCCTGGTGTTAACTCTCAGTTAATAAACAGTTACAGTAAAAAGACTTGTGTGTGCAGTAAGTCATTTTACATGGTGTCAGAAGTGGGATACGATAAAAGGAATGGAGGGAAGGACTAGGAGAAAGAAATAATAAAATAAAAACCAATTCCTCCGGAGCCGCAGGTCTACTCGCTGTGACCAGTGCACCATGGAACAGCTGTTTGCCGGCTTACCGTGCGCCATCATCGTGGATGACATTCTGGTGTACGGGAGGGACGTTGCTGAGCACGACCTGAACCTCCGCAAAGTCCTGGACAGGGCGCGGGTGATAAACCTCAAGCTTAACCCGAAGAAATGTCGATTCCGGGTCCCAGAAGTCACTTACGTTGGCCATGTCTTCACGGCAGGGGGTCTCAAGCCCGACCCCCAGAAAACGTCAGCGGTCACAGATATGCCCGCTCCTACCGACGTCCCTGGCCTGCAGCGCTTCCTGGGCATGGTCAATTACCTGGGTAAGTTTATACCCGACCTCAGTGAACTGAGTGCCCCCCTGCGGGAACTAATCAAAAAGGACTCCACGTGGGTCTGGCTCCCGCACCATCAGTCGGCTTTCGTGACTCTGAAGTTGAAGCTTGCCGCTACCCCCACTTTGAAATTTTTCGATCTGCACCGACCCATTATCCTCACTTGCGATGCCTCCAAGTTTGGTCTCGGTGCCGCTTGTCTGCAGCTCTACGACGGCCTTCAGCTGCCCGTCTCCTACGCTTCTCGCACCATGACCCCTGCCGAGCAGCGCTATGCCCAGATTGAAAAAGAACTGCTTGCCGTGGTCTTCGCTTGCTCCAAGTTTAAAGACTACATCCTCGGCAACTCTTTCACCATCGAGACTGACCACCAGCCGTTGGTGACAATCCTGAATAAACCTATCCATGTTGCTTCTTCCCGGTTGCAGCGCATGATGCTGCAGCTCCAGCGTTTCACGTTCCAGATCGTCTACCGTAAGGGCAAAGACATGTTTGTAGCTGACACCCTGTCTCGTGCTCCACTGCCTTCCGTTGTCCGCCACCCGTACGAATCCTCGGACCTTCTGGTACTAAACGTCAACATCGTTCCTTCACAGCAGATGCAGTCTCTGGTGCAACACACTGCTGATAATCCTGCCCTGCAACAACTTGCGGACGTTATCCGCCGTGGTTAGCCTGACCGGCGCTCCGAACTGCCTGCTGGCGCTGTACCGTATTTCCTCGTTCGCGATGAACTGGTGCTTCACGCCGGCGTGGTGGTAAAGGGTCACAAAGTCGTGGTGCCTGCCGCACTGCGGGATCATTACTTCCAGACTGCTCACAGCGGCCACCGCCCGGGGTGGAAGCTACGTTTATCCCCAGGCCCAGAGCCAATTCTACTGGCCAGGTATGGCTCAGGACATCCCGTGACAGGGTCTCCGGCCTGCGCTGCCTGCAACAACCCTGCACCCCCATCAGCAGCGCCAGCCTCTCCTGCAGCCGCCGGCTCCAGAGCTCCCATGGATGGCCGTTGCCACCGACCTCTTTGAGTGGCGCGCGGAAAACACTTCCTGGTCCTGGTGGACTCCTATTCCAGCTGGTTCCGAGGTCGATCAGCTGACCTCCATCACCTCTGCCGCCGTCATCGGGAAGCTTCGCCCGCCACTTCTCCACCTTCGGCTCCCGGTGACCCTCCGGGGTCCGACAACGGCAGCCAATTCTCCAGCGACGAGTTTAAAACCTTTGCTGCCCGTGGGAACTTTCACCACATTACCAGCAGCCCCAGAGTTTACCCCAGAGCAACGGACTTGACTGAAGCGGGCCGTACGTAGCGCCAAGGAGCTGCTGGAAACACTGCCGCCTGTTCCGTGTGCTGATTTCCACCTTGCCTGCTCAACCTCCGCAACATTTCCCGCGACACCCGCGCTCGTTCCTTCCCTGCCCCTGGCAGCGCCTTATGTTCACGCCACCACCAGACCTCCCCTGCGCCGGCTCCCAGCCAGCAGTCCTCAAGCCCTCTCTGTACAGAATCCTGCCACTGTCACTGAGGACGCATTGTCAAGAAACAAGTGATCCAGAAGCGCTCCTTCGACAAGTCCGGCCGGCCCTTCCAAGTCTGTTCCGGGGCAGGTTGTCCGAATGCAGTCCCCCCTGGCCACTACCGCCACTGGCCGTCGTGGTCGCGCGTAGTCGGCGACGCCGTTTCCCGCGCTCCCTACTTCGGTCGACTACGAGGGGGCTATCTACCGTCGCTCCCGCCAGCACCCTGCTGCTTGTTGATGAGGGAGCCCGCTCCGCCTCCCGCGGATCCTTCCCACCCCCCCAATTTCTTCTCGAACTCCCGTTGCCCCCCTCACGCCCCGACAACTCCTCGCATGCCGCGCCACCCTACCCTCACAACCGTCCCGCCCGTTCCCCTGCCTCGCCTGTCAAGCCGGCTTTCGCCCCGCACAAACTGCCTCGCCTGCCAAGCCTGTTTCTCCGCCCGGAGCCCCGCTTTCTCCTCCGCCCACCTCTCCTGCCGATCCCCCGGATGCTGGCCTTCTGTTCCCGACGATGAGGAGGAGGGCGGCCTTACGCACCCGCTCTGGCCGGCTGGTCAAGCCGCCTGTCCGCTACGGGGAGCTCGCAT
This sequence comes from Leucoraja erinaceus, assembly GCF_028641065.1. NCBI lineage: Eukaryota > Metazoa > Chordata > Chondrichthyes > Rajiformes > Rajidae > Leucoraja > Leucoraja erinaceus. The sequence continues at coordinate 17,939 of NW_026575498.1, forward strand.
AGTTTTATAACTGTTGCCGGTGCGATTGGTGTTTGTAGCGTATGAGCCGTGGTCACTCTGTATAGTACCTAGCATGCTTTTGTTTATAAGAGCGAAGGATGTAGATCAGGTGCCATGTTCCTTTAACCATAGTGACCTCCCATTACTAACTACTCCCATTGGTCTACAGTATAATTGTAGTGCTACCCCAACCTCTAGGGGGGGTCGCTCTATAGCACTCCAGTGATGACCACGGAAACCAGGCTACAGCCTGGTGTTAACTCTCAGTTAATAAAACAGTTACAGTAAAAAGACTGCTGTGTAACTGCAGTAAGTCCATTTTACATTATATCAAGCGAAAAGAAAGCCCCCCCCAGTTCCAATTAGTTATTGATATTAGTTGATATTGTTTAAATATATTCATAGGAGGAGAAAACATATATAGCTCTAAAACCTACCTTTGAATTTTGCAATATTCACTAAAGATAATAACCTTCTCCCCACACACCTCTCTCCTCCTCCCCCATCTCTCTCTACCCTCCTTACACGCTCTCCTCTCCCCCTCCCATCCCTTCCCCCTCTCACATTCCACCCTCTTTCACCTTCCTCCCTCACACGCCCAGACATTGGCAATGAGCCAAGCAGCAGTGGCGGAGGGAGATGCTGAGCGGCCCCCGCCCCTGGAGCGGGCGGGAAGACGGAGAGGGTCCGGGACGGGGAGGTGGAATACGTGGCAATAAAGAATGCTGGGCCTGCCAGAACGTGCGGGCAGCTGGGATGGCAACGCATGCGCCAAGAGGCTGAGGCGAAGAGGGCGTGAGATGAGGAAGTCAGCGGCAGGGGGAAGGGGCGAAGGGTCCGCGGAGGCGGGTGGACGAAAGGCTTGAGGCCAGGCAGGAGTGGGGGGGTCCCTGTGCGAACCGGCCGAGAAGATGGCTTGGGCCCTGGCTGAAGTGGGCCATGGCGGGAGGACGAGGGCCCGAGCGGGACGACCACAGCAAAGCAGCGTCTCGGTGTTGGCGGTTACAGAACGCTGCGGCTTCAGCATTCAGCACTCCCGCCGATGACGAGGAGCCGAACGAGAACAGTCTCCAGACAGTTGGCGAGCGACCTCCGAAGCTCGCGGATGGAGAGGTGGACCAGGCGACCCCGGCTAGCACCGTAGGCCACACATCCCCCCCGGAGCCTGAGCGAGAAATGCGGCCACTGCTCTTTTGATTCTAAATCATACCGCGCGGCCATCGAGGCATAAAAAACAGACTCCCCCTCCTAGATCCTGCGACCCAATATTTGCCAATACTTACCTGGAGAGACACGAAGCGAAATCGCAGGTGAAGTGTGCCCAGTAGCAATGGCCAGTTGATCCCGCCCGGCCGCCTACTGCGCACATGCAGAGATACGGCGTCAATTTGCGATCGCTTCCCCACCTGCACGCTGGTCGAATTTTCTTCCTCCCAAATGACCTACCAAGGGAAGGCAACCAGAATATTCGGGGCAAGTATCAGCTTAAAGTAGCGAGCAACGCTGATTGCGCTGGCCGATTTTTTTTTTTTTTTCCCCCCCAGCGATTTTCTGACTTATCTTCTGGTTGGGGTTACGCACCCAACGCCCAACCCCGCCCCCTCCCCCCCCAAACATGCCATCTGCCCCCTATTCCTACAGACCATTCAATGTTTCTCCTTCCTACTTTCAATAGATTTTACTACCAAGTACTTCCTTACTTACTATGTTGCTCTAGCCATATCAGTCCTCGAGGTTTCTCGCTTACTTAATATTCGACTTTTTTAAGTATTAGAGAGCTAATTTAAAGTCCAGTCTCTTAATGAAGCCCTGCTGGTGTTACACCAGCCGCTTTTATGCACCAATTTTCAATCCAACTCCATAATCCAATTTTAAATTCCAATTTTAATTCCAATTCTCTTAATCACCTGAAAATTGTCTATAGTTAGCCAGACCTCCTCCCAAGTTCCATCCAGCCTGATGCTTCTAGAATAAATCCTTCCCATCTCTGCGCTGGCTGTCTGGGATGAAACAATACAAGTCATCAAGTTAATCAATCACTCCAATAAAATCCTAGGCCAAATCTCGACAAGTCTGCTTACAACTCTCAAAATTTTAAAGTGCCTACTAATTCATACACCACACAATTTTGGAACTGAATCCAAATTGTATAAATTTATTTTAGATAATATAATTTTAAATGCCCAAATTAGATTTTTACCCCAAAGACAGAGGACTCATTTTTCAAATTCAGTTCTTTAAAGAGAGAACGCCCCTCCCAATAGTCGTCACAGGTTGTCGGTGCATGTTTGCCTTTAGGGAAAGATTAGATAAGTCCTTAATTTATTCTTTCTTTTATGGCTTCAAAGACCTAGATGATGTTACAGTTCGGAGCACTAGAGGCGTTTTCCGTCCTCCCGTTTTCTTACTCTACATAGTAGCCATTTCTATCTCATTAGTTACCTTCCTTCTCACAACAAGGTACTAATGTTCTTAAATCCCCCCTTTCAGCTGAGCCCGTTTTCTCGAGAATTAGCATCCTTTAGGCTCTCCTCCTAGCAAACTGGGAAATTGTGTGATGCTTCTTTTGTTTTCTATTGCTTGCCTGTTTTTGGGCCCATGTGATGCGAGCCTTCAATTTAATAGGGGGTAATAATAATGGGCAAGTTAGAGACTAAAGAAATGCGCGTTCTTTGAGTTGCCAAATGTCTCCTAGACACCTGATACTCATTGCCAGTGTCCTCATCTCTACCACTCAGGCGTCTCACCTATCCTGGCTAACCTCTCAGAATCCTCCATGTTTTCTGAAACACCGTGGCCCCCACTTCCTTTGCCCCCTAATCCTTCTTGGTAAGATGCCCCCCTCACAGTACACGACGACTTCACTGTCCTCAATTCAACACCGTTGTAGCACGTTCTGGCTTGGACAACCTATAATATCCCCTCCAGGCAAACTGCGAATGCGTTCGGCCTCCACTATAATAGGTAGATTAATCCAAGCCTTTCAGAACTTCCTCATCCTTGTGACTTCCTCCGTCCTTTTTCACTTCTTTGAATCTTTCAATACAGACGAGTACTGAGCTGGCCGCTAGGATCAGGCTGCCATTAAAGTCTGAACGTCTGTGCAGAATGCAGGGCGACATTTACACCTAATGCCAGGACTTAATGCAAGTGGAGGAGGAACCAGCGCTTACTACAAACCAAACTTTATAAGCGGGAATATGTCTACTTCTATTACCCTCATCTCATGGAAATTCGCCCCTACTGACATCATAATAGTACAATGCTCAGCGAACCAACCCCTCCGCTACCCGCCTGCTGTCTCACTCCTCAGAAGAAGCTCAATAATTTCTAGTATCAATTCAATTCAACTCAATTCAATTTATTGTCATTGCGAACCCCTTGAGGTCAAACAAAAGACGTTTTTCATGCTACGTCAGCAAAGGGTTATGCTCATTCCCCACTGCTAGAGTTTCTCAATTACTTTTGCGTTTCCATTTTGAGTGGACCTTCCTTCTGGCCGACTTGATCTACCTATACTGTCCTCCACTGGTGAGAGCAATTTAGCAATCTAGACGAGCTAGAGCGATCCATTCCCCAATTTTCTCCAACACAGATCTTCGAATTAGTGTACTGCGGCGGGCCATGCCCAATTAGATAACGCCTGACTCCTCCCGGCATAGTAGCCTGCCTCAGCCAAGCTCTGCGCAGCGCGCGTGACGCCTACCCTGGAAGCCTGGGAATGTTATCGAGAGTGTTTGCGTACCTGCCAGCAAAATGCTGCCCCCTAGCTCTCTCGAAAATTCTTGCCCACCCTGTTCCCCTGAGCATTATTGCCGGCCAGATGAGCCGTTTCTCCGCTTCGAGCGCTCGTACACTCTGATCACTTAGCGCACGTGCTCCCACCAAATTTAATGTTTAATTTTCTTGTAGAATATTAATCATGCCCGACACATCCCCTATTAATGAAGCCCATAGCTCTAGTAGCTATTACCCTTTTTTCCCTTTGTCAGAAGATGGTATATCTACCCCGCGACCCTCCTAGCCCTCCTGCCCTGCTTCGCGCTAATCTTTTTTATACACTTATTCCTTCTTTTTACCTTGTCGCCTTGCTATCAGTGGGCAAATGTCGTGGACTCCGAGAACGTGATTGAAAATAAACGCCTAGAGAAGGCGCCACCCACCCAAGACCAGTATCTGCTCGTGGCACCTTAACCTCGTCTAATCCACTAAATTTAATTATGCGGCATCAGTACTTAGAAGTGCACATGGTTAAAATCAATCTCTTTAATTTATGTTTGCCCTTCACTAGTGCAAGCAATTATTGCTTCCACTATTCCAATTAGACTTAATTTCCTTCAATTCACAATTTTCGAATATTTCTTTGCACAAGTCATTATCTATATAGTTTGTGTATGCGTCTATTCACAGAGTTTTATTACACCCATGCGGCTAAAAGCTTCGCTATTCTCACAAGACTGCATTTAATATCTCCAGAGTAATTCCCTACATAATGTGCTAACATCTGCCATTTGTAGAGGAGAAGCTCTTCTCACAAAGATTGATCCTTCACTCGCCCGTCTCTTCTTCTGCAGACCACTCACCATTCTTGGCAACAATTTGCTCAAAATCACATACTAAGTAAAATTACGTAAGGGACACTAAACACTTATTCATAACATGCAATCCTTCGCTTCCCAGCACTTACGCAAGGTCAATGAGAAGATCTCACCGCCACCATACGCAAACATATGCAAAACCCCCCCCCATTAGAGCATGAGCAGGATGGACGAGGAAGGCCCCATTTAGGCCGCCTTGCGATCCATGCCACCGCCCATTCATTGTGATAACGATGGCTGCTAGGGAATCATCCCCAATCAATAAGCCCGTGCCCACTGATTGTGCCAACTTCTCCCCATATACCCTTGCATTCGTATTAGCCCCATTAAGAGTCCCCACTCCTAGCTCGTTATAACTTCTCCTCTTAAATTGTCCATACATGATGATTTGCCGGCTTCACATAGCCCCGCTCTGTGCCGCATGCGCACCGACAAGCAACAAATTCAACAATCTACTCTGGTGAAAAAGCCTATATTAGTTACTTTTACTCGACCATCATGCTTAAATGGCTACTCCTCCTTTATTCTAAGTCACGCCGCTTTGCCATGGCCCCCTGTTACTAGGGACTGCGACCCACCAACAGTTAGCTTGGGAGCGAGAAATGTTTACCTGTATCTAGCTTTGATCCAAGTCCTTTTTTATATAATTTATACTGACCTTGTCCTCATAGCATATACCCCCGCATCACCCCCCCCCATTACTAAAGCTACAAGTGCAATGACAAAGTCTAATGTCTTTTCAATCCGATAGTGCATCATATGACAGCCCCTCCCGCAATCTGAGCCAGGATGAAAATCTCGCATGGCAACCTTTTCTTAATTTTTTTTTTTTCGACCCATGCAATTGCCCATGAAATCATACAAAGAGAATGTACCCGTTTCTACAAAATTAGGAGGACCCAAGAAGACTGTATTCAATAATCCAGATCCTTTGTTTCCTTTAGTCTCACCAGGAGCAAACCACAAAATGGCCTCGTCAGTGCTACTCGATTCCAGCACTTCTACCGCCCAATCATTACCCTGCGCGTTCGACGGATCCGACTTATCCAATCACACCCCCCCCAAATCACATCGAGTCTAGTGTTTTGGAATATTTGTTTTCATTTGTGTCTTCCATATGCAAGTTTTCAAGATCCACACTCACTCATGTAAGTCAATCGTGCTTCTCCATCAAGACCTTCTAATATCAGCTTAGATCACAATCACTCCATTCAACTCTAGAAACTTTCACACACAAGAGGAATCTCCGGTTTACCCTACAATACTAAAATACACCTACTGAATATCACCATGTCTCTGCACAGACTCAATCTCTCTCATTCAAGTCCACTATTATAGCCTTCGCCCGACAGACAGTGACAATTCCTGACAAACACCGAGCTAATAAAAGTAGTAATCTAAGAACGCAGAAGGCGATCCCCCTCAATTACACAAGTAAACCCTCCAAACACACCCCTATAATACTACTACAAGTTCTATATAATGGGAGTCATATCCAATAAGATCAATACACTCTAATAATCTTCCCATGCGTGCAAACTGCAAGTCGAGCATCAGCAGAATGACTGCCTCCTTTTTTTCCTTCTCTCCCCCCCCCCCCCTGACACACGCGCCCGGGTCAGATCTGGCAAAAGAAAGTTCAATTCTTGCATCGCAACATGACGCTCGAGAATTCCTTCACAAATACTACAATACTAAACAAGTATGCAATATTTATATTTCGAGCACACTTACTTCAAGTATTAAATCCTGTAAACAATCACAATGCCCAGCCAATACAAATAGTGCGCTCCGCAAATTTAACAACACTCCTAAATCTTAGCTTTGCCTAAATCTATCTATCATCCTCAGTAAATATTATGTAAATAACACGGAAGTATCTTACACACGCCTTCTACAGGGAATTACCTGGTGCCGTCATCCTTAAGCATTAGATATACTTGTTCACCCAATAGTTAACAAAGTTCCCATCTCTCAGGCTAATCTCGGCCTATCGGTACTAATGTCAACAACTTCCACGATAAGGAGCCGCCATTATAAACTTCGACTGGTTGATCAGCCTGACCCTATTTTGGAAATGCATTTTAACCCACGCCGACAAGTGCCGACCAACATACGACTTGTTCAATCATACAGAATTCGATGATTGACTATCCTCTACCTTACTAGGGCAGAACATTTCAATGCCTGAAAATTCTGAGGCTACTTTGGCAAATTTGATTCTGCAAATGAGCCAGAATTGCTTCTGGATTTAGAACTCCTGAGATTTTAATGGTAGCGTCGATTACCCTCGGCTCATAATGCGGCAGACTAGTAGCACAATCCAAACTCAAGAATTGCGCGCAATTAATTACGATCCCTCAAAATGAGATGAGAAAGAACCCCTATTCCTTCTACGCCAAGTAATATATCTCGTTATATCCACACGCCAGACCTGGAGTACCCATTTATGCAGCTGCTCCTCGCGATGTGCTGTCACTTCAGGAGACGCGAACTCAGAAACCTTCACGCAGAAACCCTTCCTGAAATGCGGCATGAGGCCCGCTCTTCCAGTGCCACTAATGCCTCTGTCAATGCTGGGCAGTACGAATGCCGCATTTTGCAGGAGCGAAAGCCCTTTACCAATCCCCCCCCCCCCCCCCCCCCCAGCGCTCCTGCGCCACAGATAGATCAGATACCAATACGCCATAGAGAAACATGCCACCTGTGATTTCAATATCACCGAATTAGTGATAGCCAGAATCTAACTTCTGCCCCGGACCCACACCCTCATTCGCCCAAGAACGGTGCGCCCTCACGCCTCTCGTTACTTAAAGGACCAGACATGCGAGGCCGCGGCAGTACGGCACACAACTTCACGCACTCTAAGTTTTGCCGGCCTCTAAACCCCCAGGAAAGGGCCTCCCACCTCTAACCCAACCCCATGCGAGGACACTTTAACTCACACCCTCAGGCCATTTTTTGCTATTGCTTTTGTTTCCTCGCCAATATTTATGACGGCCCCTAAACCCAAAGCGATGTGCCTAGATCCACCACCCCCGTGCCTATGTTAGATTCTGATGCCGATCCATGAATAATGATAGAACCTTCAAAGCCCCCTGTGATGCGCTACCCCCTTCTGTTACTGCTCGATCTTGCCTCCGACTACGCGCAATGCTGCTGAAAATATCATGCAAAAACATGCGACAATGGCCTCCCAATATTCTAGCCACTCTACTGATCCCGAACAGCTCAATCACCACTGCCCCATTGCCCCCAAAATGTGTTTTGGGCGGTCTGTTTGTGCAGTCTGATACCCGGCAGCGAAGCCCACCCAATGAAATGGCCCCCATTCTAAGCCTTCCCCACCACCTCTCCCGATCTATTTCATGTATACCAAACACTGAGTCTAGCAGCATTGGCAGCATCATAACTTTACATTTTATTTTTCGACAAAACACGAATTACAGTCAACTACGTAATACCTAACCACCACGGGTTGGAGCATCGTAGCGACTGATCAAGGCACCCTACTAGGCCCCCATTGGCCCTCAAAACAAAAGACACTCCAGCAAGCGTACACAAGCATCCCATAGCATCCACTCAGCATTAGCAGCTCGTGGCATGCGCGACATTTATAGGATCCCGGAACTTCTTTCAAGCGCCGTCCGCCGGAGTCTCTGAAACCAGCCCATCCAACAGCATGAACCACAATGGGCAGGGCGTCCTTTACAATTTACAATTACAGAGTAGCTGATTTAGAACCCACAGAATGCACAGCCCATATCCCTACACCCATAACACCGATAAACCAGCCCCCTGACGCTAATTACATGGCCTATTCAACAGTGTTCTTGCGATTGCGCAGGAAGACGAACTCACACATTGCCCTTGATATGCATAGAAAACCAGACAAGCTCCGCACCTCAATACTTAATCCAAGTCAACAATATCAGCAAAGTAAATCTACAAAGGCCCCCCCCCCGTTCAGGTCCCTGCCCGTTTGAATTCATCCAATCCAATTCTAATATTAGCATTTTGCACGGCTATACCAACTAATTAGAATAGGTTCTTCCCCCCCCCCCCCATAGCCCAGATGCCTTCCCTATTATCTTCCTGCCCATCTCTGATCGAGGCCAAGATAAGACAGAACCAGACGAGCCAGAACAGAACAGACAGACAGACACCGAGCAGGCAAGCACATGACAGACAGCAACAGACAGACAGAAAGACAGCAGACAGACAGACAGAAAGACAGATCCTCTGCACAAGCAGGCGTCATGAATTGCATCAAATGCCCCCATAGCAAGATCGGCCAGCTGGTGGTCCCATAGGATTCTGGGATCCACTAGGTCGAAGCTTTTTTTTGTTAAGGATTATAAGCCTATAGCACTGAATAACTTCTATCGGACCAAGACAGTAGCACATACTGCCAAAGCGCCCTTATTTCTGTCTGCCTGCTATGACATGAGTTGAAAAAATGCTGCAACGCAGCATGAATATTTCTAAAACTTTTGATATCTTATGACAACCAACCAGTTTAAGAAGCACTAAAATGACAATCAGATACATAATGCCCTTTAAGGAAAGAAACAATGCAGATGCTGAAAATCCAAATACCTACTTGTGCAGCTAAATGCGCAGTCCGATTAGATAGTCCTTATAGCGAAAAATAGGCTTGATGTGCTTAAATTAATCTTTACTTCTCTTGCAACCAGGAATTCTCTTAAACACTTTGCTAGAAACCGAAAAAATATTGATAACCTATTTTAAATGATGAGATGACTTATTGATGATTAGATTCTAGAGCAGGCATTACAGTTCAGTACCAACATTTGTTCATGCCGCCCCCGCATAGGCGGCCTAGTGACTAGATGACTTATGAGCCGCCAACAGGCCCAGAGGCACTATTTGTTGTAGTGACGCCTCGTGGGGGCAACCCAGTGGACTTTATGACGACATCCACCCTATAAATCCGACATACAACAATTAGTACCCTCCGTCTCGAGTGTTTTCAACCACCTCCAACGTGCCATCCCTCACCAGGCTCGCCACATAAGCTTCCCATCTACCCCCCAACCCACTACTGATCTAGCGTTTGCCAATCAGCAAAGACCCTGCCTCGCCTCCATTCAGATTCGTCTGGCTCAATTCTTCCCTCTCCCACCCGCACCACCCCCCGGTACGCCCGGCCTAACTTTTTACCATGCAAGCCAGCCAGGAGACATGCCCGAATGGTGTTAACACTTGCTGCCATGGAGTTACCTATCCCCGCATCTACTCAATTCAAGGCACCACAAGCAGCTCGTCTCAGCGTGCCCGACAGCAGCGTTTCACCTGACATCTCCCACTCAACGCGCATCTCATCTACTGTCATCTGCCCTAGCTCTAGATGTCAGTCCCCCCAATGCCCCCCTGTCTAGCATCGAGCTGAAACCGAAGCGCTTCGGCTTGGCTGGCATGGTTGATCAGTTGCCGCCTAACTTAAGTATGCATTTCTGCCCCCTTTCCGCACCCTCAGCCTCAGTTCGCATTAAGCAACCTGATCTCCCTTTGGCGCAGCACTTCAACTCCCCCTCCTCTTCCAAATTCGCCCTTTCTGTCCCTGGGCCTCCTCCATTGCCAGATCGCCCCCGGAAATTGGAGGAGGCAGCCCCTCATATTCCGCTTTGGGCAGTCTGCAGACCAGTGCCATGAACATTGAACCTCCAATTTCCGGTAGCCCTTGCTGTCCTCCTCACCTTCTCAGCTCTCCCTCAGCCCTCTGGCTCCTCCTTCTTCCTTTCTTCTTCCTGCCCCCCCCCCCCCCCCCCACCCTGCATCAGTCTGAAGAAGAGTTTTGGCCCAAAACGTTGCCTATTTCCTTTGCTCCATAGATGCTGCCGTCACCCGCTGAGTTTTCTCCAGCATTTTTGTCCACCTTTGAAAAAAACATGCCATGCTGGGCTGGATGATCTCAGGTTTCGGGCCGGATCCCGCCCGGTGGGCCGTAGGTTGCCGACCACTGGCTTATAGTTATCAAACAGCTGGAGCCAGGCTCTCCAGCGGCAGCATAAAGACAAGACCTCAGGTAAGTGCCTTTTTTGTGTTACAGAGTCGCTCAACGGTGGAGAATTATGGCCACCCGAAAGCGACCAGCCAGAAGGACTGCCTGCCCAACTCCACCCGAGGAGGGGTCCATAGCTGGGCGGCAGCCACTCGTAGCGGAGGAGCCATTTCAACGCTCCCGCTCACCCGACACCGAGCCGCCCCCTGTGCTGCCGATATCGACGCCCCGCACAGGGAGGAAGGCTACCCATAAAACAGACCGGCCGGTGTCCTCCGATTCGTCGGAGGAACGGGAACGCTCTCCACCGCCGAAACGGGGAGACGCCCGCATCAGCTGCATGAGGCAGCTCCTGGAACAGATGATTGATGAGGAGATGCAGGCTAGGCATCTCCCAGGAGGACGGGCTTTGGCCTCCTCCTTACCATCACCACACCCTTCTGTACCCTCTCTGTTCGAGGGCAGTAAGGGAGGCCAGGACTGGGCTGGCCTATCCCAAGGGCAGGCGGACGACAACATCAGTATGCCGGGCGTGCTAGAAGAAGAGCTACTGGGTGTAGTGGGTCGGTACGCAGCGCCCCCAACGACCGGGATGGTACTACCACCTAGAATGGCGGCCAGTATCAATAGGCTTTCCAACAAGCCGCTGCAGGAAAAGGTCGTCCAGCAGGCCCTTGATACCTATACAGCGCCAGAGAATTGCGAGGCGCTGCGGGTGAAAACTGTCAACGGGCAAATATGGAACCAGCTGGGGCAGCAGATCAGGACTCAGGAGGTAAAAATGCAGCGGGTCCTGAAGCTCCACTCTGCAGCCATCACCGCCTTTGCTCGGTCCGTCGGGAACGAAGAGCTCTCCATACCCCAGCAGGATGCACTGGCGTTGATGTGCAACACCACGTACGAGCTCAACAGCCTACGGCGGGATAACATCAGGCCTGCCCTCAATCCGAAATACGCAGGCCTCTGCAAAGCTCCAGCGCCGGAACGGGAGGCGCTGCTATTTGGTGCAGACTTGGCCAAGAAACTCAAAGAGTTGGAAGAGGCGGCCAAACCTGTAGGCCTCATGAGGGCAGCGCCAGGACCGAGCAGGGTGAAGACACCCAGTTGGCAGCACGCCTCGGCATCCACCAGCAGGTACCGAGCTGGTGAAAGCCTGGTGACCGCCTCCCACTACCCCCAGAGCTCTTTTTTAGAGCGGGGCCCAGGGCGGAGCCGTGGGAAGATGCGCCGCCCCACCGCAGCACCAACACGGACAACCTTGGGCCAAACCTATCGGAAACGCCCCCACAAATAAACATGGAGGTAGGTGGGTCTGGTTCCTGCCAACATACACAGACAAAGGGTGTTGTATTAACAGGAGGACGTTTGAGGTTCTTCAAGCATGTTTGGTGCTCCCTTACTAACAATAAGTTTATACTCAACAGTATCAGTGGATACAAAATTGAATTCAAACCAGGCATAGAACCGCCAGTTCAGCACATGCCCCAAAGGGTATTCCTTCCCTCAGCATTTGAGAAGGTAGAAGGACAAGCTGAACTAGATAGGCTCGTGGCTAAAGGCATCATAGAAATGACCACACACGAGCCGCACGAATTTGTATCAAATATTTTTCTCAAATCCAAGAAAGATGGTGGATGTCGCATTATTATTGATTTGACGTCACTTAATCAGTCTGTTGAGTATCAACATTTCAAAATGGAGACATTTGTCACTGCCAGACAACTGATCTCCAAGGGATACTACATGGCAAGCATAGATATCAAGGATGCTTACTATTTAGTACCCATTCATAAGGATTATTACAAATATCTGAAATTTATCTGGATGGGCCAGCTATGGCAGTACAGAGCCTTGCCCAATGGTTTAACGACAGCTCCCAGATTATTTACAAAAATTCTCAAAGTGGCCATGAAAAAATTGAGAGAACAAAAACATTTAGTTGTGGCCTATCTGGACGATGTTCTCATATTAGGGAGAACAAGGGAACTAGCTGTCGCAGGAGTTTTAGCCACTAAACAACTCCTTGAAACTTTGGGATTCATCCTACACCCAGATAAATCAATATTGGAGCCTACTACTAACATGGATTACCTAGGCTTCACTATTGACACTATCCATATGACTGTCACTCTGCCCAGAGACAAAAAAGTTTCACTCATCGAAGCTTGTAACCATTTAATTGCTATACCGCAACCAAGGATACGGCACGTAGCCAGAGTCATTGGCTCTATAGTAGCAGCATTCCCGGCTGCCCAATATGGGCCCTTGCATTATCAAAATTTGCAAAGAGCAAGGACTCATGCATTACGTCTTAATAGGGGGCATTATGACCGCAAAATGGAGTTACCCACTGAAGCCAGATCAGAACTTCAGTGGTGGGTCGATAATATTTGGCACAGTCACAGTCCTATCGCCGTCACCAATCCTAACATAACCATTACAACGGATGCCAGTGCTTTAGGCTGGGGAGCTACTAACTCCATAGACAGCACAGGTGGCAGATGGACTAACTCAGAGGCATCGCTACTACAAACACTGGGCATTAACTTCTTGGAGATGCTCGCCGCCTTTTATGGGCTAAAAGCATATGCATCTGATATGCGGCATGTGCATGTTAGGATTATGATTGACAACACAACGGCGGTATCTTATATCCAGCACATGGGTGGCATAAAATCAGTATCATGCGACAAATTGACTACTATAATCTGGCAATGGTGTGTCGAGAGACATATTTGGCTATCAGCTGCCTATTTACCAGGCAAGCTAAATTTAGTGGCGGACACCAGGTCACGAAAATTCAATGACAACATCGAATGGATGTTGGACCCGAAACTATTTGCTAGAATTGTCAAGCAATATGGTACGCCAGATATAGATTTGTTTGCGTCTAGACTAAATCACCAACTACCCATGTATGTGGCTTGGGAACCAGACCCAGAGGCAGCAGCGGTAGATGCCTTCACGCTGGATTGGGGAAATTTCTTTTTCTATGCTTTCCCTCCCTTCTGCCTCATCAGTCGGGTACTCCAGAAAATTCAGGCAGACTCAGCCTCCGGCATTCTGGTCGTGCCCGACTGGCCTACCCAACCATGGTTCCCAATGTTCCACGACATGGTGGTAGAGACACCTATGGTCCTTCACAACCACCCCCAATTATTGACTCACCCGGTAACTGGCATTAGTCATCCATGCCACCAAAAATTGAACCTCCTGGTTTCCAGATTCTGAACAGACCTTACCGGGGATTGGGGTTATCAGAGAGAACAATCACCACCATGTCGGCATCCCTGCGAGTTTCCACCAAGAAACAGTACCTGACCTACATCAGGAAATGGGAACAGTACTGTCTGGAAGCAGGGACATCTTACAAGACGGCTTCGATCTCGGATGTGCTGGAGTTCCTGGCCCACCTGCACCATGACCTAAAGATGAGCTACAGTGCCATCAATGCAGCTCGGAGCGCCCTGTCCGCATACCTTATGCCCACAGGACAGCATAGTGTTGGATCCCACCCTCTGGTTATCAAACTCCTTAAAGGGATTTATAACACCAAACCCCCTACACCTAGATACACCCATGTGTGGGATGTTAGTGTAGTATTGTCACACCTTCGAGGTTGGCCTCCGGTGGGATCCCTGAGCCTGGAACAGTCCACTTACAAGACCCTCATGCTCATGGCGCTTGTCTCTGCTCAGAGGGTTCAGTCGCTGCATCAGTTAAGTCTGGACCACATGGTGACCACCCCAGATACCATTACTTTTACCATGCCGGGGTTGGTCAAACATAGCAGACCAGGTACATCTTGTGGTGGAGACCAGGTACATCCAACTCCACGAAGTTGATCTTCCGGGCATACCCTCCAGAACCTAGGCTGTGTGTGGTGACCCACCTTTATCATTACATAGACACAACCCAAACTCTTAGAGGGAGAGAAAAAGCCTTATGGGTCAGCCATAAAAAGCCTTTTGGACGGGTTACCAGCCAGACAATATCCAGATGGTTGAAACAGGTCCTTAATATGGCAGGGATTAACACAGATGTTTTTAAATCCCATTCAACCAGGGCAGCGTCCACGTCAGCGGCGGATCGGATGCAGGTTCCCCTAGACCACATCCTCAGTGCAGCGGGATGGTCAAGGGAATCGACATTCCAAAAATTCTACCGCAAACCGCTGATGGAGAAGGACGTCTTTGCGGAGAGAATTTTAGAAACCGCAAATTTATAATTTAAAGCCCAGGGGAGCTATTTTTTGTTGTTGTTAATAAACATTTGTTTTTTAAAACTAACAAACTCGTTGGTCTTTAGATACCACTTCCTCCCTCGATGATCTTTCGGCAGTGAGTGATATAACTGTTACACGGTTTGAAATCACAGACCTTTGAAGTCTTCACGTAGTCACTCACGTGACTCCGAAGTAAAATAGTGAGATTAAACGAGTACTTACCAGTACGAAGTTTGATCTGTATTTTATGAGGAGTTACGATGAGGGATTACGTGCCCTCCGCTCCCACCCTCATTGTATAGATCAAACTCGGACTGATGTCTCATTAATCTTTACTATCTTTACTTCAATTTGTGTCTATCTGAGGAGACCATGCGTGTCATATCGCTACAAGCGCATTGCAACGAGTCACAGTGGGGAACAACGTTCCCCTTAGCGGCAGAATTTGAAAGCCGGGAACGGCAGGTAAGGAGACTCTGCGTTCCTTCCACTTACCTTACAGGTGGAGACAGGTGGAGACATGGACCAGATCCACGAAGGCTGCGAAAAAGCTGGCGGGGGAGAACCGCTGAGTTGTGGGAAGTCGTCAGCAGCAGCCAATCTCCCGAAATGGGAACGGCTGTGCCCGACTTCGCTCCCGCACCAGCCACGGCCGGGCGGTAGAGCGAAGCAAAAAACTAACAGAGTCGTTGACTCCGAGGGATTACGTGCCCTCCGCTCCCACCCTTGATCATATACTCAACTGGTATCTCTTCTCTAATCTTACTATGTTTAGTCATTACAGTTATCTGTGATTTCACACCGCTGCTTTGAAGAATGCCACGCATGCGTCCTGGCGGGGTTCTTCACGTAATCCCTCAACGTTACTCCTCATAAAATAACGATCACTTCAAACTGTTAAGTTCTCGTTTAATCTTACTATTTCTCTCTGCTCAGAGTATGTCAGGTTAAATTATTACTCATCCATCACCATTCACGTTATCATCAATCAATATTATTAGTACTTGTGGAGTAAGAGCCTTCCACAGATTATCATAGTGTATGCTGTTTCCAGCATCAGTGGCAATCATTAACATGAGATGCCCACTCTATAATTAGCTGTACACAATTCCACTTATTTTTAATTGTCTTGCTTGTGAAGCATTTCAATTGGGCAATTTGGCATTATACTATAAAATCTATGAGAACATGAAATAACAAATCGAGGCAGGACTTGCAGCCTGTGGAGTTCTCTGCCTCAAAGGGCGGTGGAGGCCGGTTCTCTGGATGCTTTCAAGAGAGAGTTAGAGCTCTTATTGATAGCGGAGTCAAGGAATATGGGGAGAAGGCAGGAAAGGGGTATTAATTGTGGATGATCAGCCATGATCAGGGGCGGGAGATTACGACCTACACGTGGTCCTCTCTGTTATGATGAATGCAATCATCCTGGCGTACACAATCAAAAATAAGATCAAATAGACCAAGTTGTCCTACAACTTAAGGCTGTGCACACCATAAGCAAGAAGAAGAAGCCATGATCACATTTAATGGCGGGCTTGAAGGACCAAATGGCCTACTGCACCTATTTTCTATTGTCTTTATGCTTTATTGTCCATTTTGCTTTATGTCTGATCGTAGGAGAAACCCACAATTCCACGAATCAACCTGGTGAACCTCCATTGAATTCTGTCTACTGCAAGTAATACCTTCTTCAAAAAGGGAAGTTAGATATATGGTTAATATACCAGGTGTGCTCTCCATTCCCTGTGGAGATGTGCATAGGCCCCCAGTTTTACTTATCACCACCACAGTGTGTTGCAGCAAGGAGAGCTAGTACATCACACGGCCATACATAATTCCCATGCATTGTCTTTAGTTTAGTTTAATTTAGTTTAGAGATACAGCGCGGAAACAGGCCAGCGTTGAATCTCCGCCCAGCTCAGCCTGTGGACATCGAGAGCCGTGGTCTCCGGTAGGAAGCGGCTGATTCGGAGGCTCCGGGCCGCTGAGAGTGTTCTTCTGTTTGAGGGCCTGAAACATCGGGCCGCCGATGCGGCGACTGCAGAGGCCTCAATAGGCAACGGGTGAACAGAGGAAGAGGACTGAACTTTGTTGCCTTCCCTCACAATGGGAAACATTGATTCCGCTGTGGGGGGATGTTTTTTAAATGATTTTTATGTTTTATGTTAAATTCTAAAGTGTTGTGTTTATCTCATTTGCTTATTGTCATATGCTTATTTAAATGTCTCTTTAATCACATCAGCCTCCATCACCACCTGTAGCAGCACACTCCAGGCACATATCATTGTCTGTGTAAAGAAAACCTGCCCCACATATCTCCTTTAAACTGTGCACCCAGTCACATTAAAGCTATGCCCTTTAGTCTCTGACATTTCCACCGTTGAAAAAAGGTTTGGACACTCTACCCTATCTTTGCTCTCTTCATATTATAAACTTCTATCAGGAGTCCCCTTGACCTCCGGCAATCCAGAGAAAAAAATAAATTTTGTCCAACTTTTCTTTGCAGCTAATACTCGCCAATTAAAACAAAACTAGTTTTACCATTCTGGTTAAACTTTGCTGCTATTTTACTCTCCAAATACTTCACATCATTCCTGTAATAGGGAGACTAGAATTATGAACAATACTCCAAATGTGGGCCTAACCAAAGTCTTATAATTAGATATAATAATTTATATAATTTATTGCCACACAACCAGGGTCGGTGGAATTTGGGTTTGTCAGCAGCAGTACAATAATAAAGAAACACACAAACCACAATAAAACTGTAACACAAACATCCACCACAGCATTCATCACTGTGGTGGAAGGCACAAAATTTTTGGCCAGGTCCTCCTCCATTTCCCCCCCCGTTGGACAGGACCAATTTTCAGTCCAGGATCGGCTCTTCCTCACCGGGAGACCGCGGCTTTAAGATGGTGTGTAGGCCGATCGGTCGAGATTTAAAGACTCCGCCGCAGCCAGAAGCACCGCAGACTGCAGGGCCGGCGGTCAAAGCTCCCCTCCAGGGGTGATGGTAAGTCCATGCCGGACCCGCGGGTAGAAGTTGGCCGCGGGACGGCAGTGATGGCTTCTTCTTACCCCGGGTCCCCCACGAGGGATCCCGGGCTGTAGACGCCGCACCAGCTGGAACTCTGCAGACCGTGGCTTCAGGCTGCCGGCAGCCCCTGGGCCAGCAAAACGGAGCGCTCCCCTCCCGCGAGGGCTTACCCGCCCCACAACGAGAGTCCACGCTGCGCCCGCCGCTGAAGCCCCGGGCGTGTCTCCTGGAAAGGCCGCGCCTATCCTTGATGTTAGGCCACGGGGGAGGCGACCTGGAAAAAGTTCGCCTCCTCCATGGAGGAGGGCGACCAAAGCGGTTCACTCCCCTTAAACACCCCCCCAACACCACCCCCATCACGTCCACAAAACACCCACGAAGGACATTTAAATACATACTTTAAAAACATACTAAAAAATAAAAAAAGTTGAAAAAACTGAATGACTGCGCTGCTGACAATGGCTGCTGCCAGAGCAGAGCTGCGCCCCCCTACAGCAGCAGCATGACTTCCTGACTCTTATATTCATTGCCCCAGACCAACTGAAAGTGAGCATAGCTTACACCTTCATTACCACTCTCTCTATTTGTGTGGCTACTTTTGTTGACTTATGGACATGGACTCCATGATCTCTCTGTGCATCAAAGGTGTAAAGGGTCTTGCCATCAACCTTATCCCTTCCCCTTACATTCAATGTCCTGAAGTGCCATAAGGCCACAAACCATTTACCTCTCACAATAGCTTGGGGTGGAGGGCTATTTTGAATACCAACTGTGTGGCACAGTGATGTAACTGATAGAGCTGGTGCCTCACAGTACCAGAGGCCCGGGATTGATCCTGATCTTGGGGCGCTGTCAATGTGGAATTTGCCTGCTCTCCATGTGACCATGCGGGTTTCCTCCAAGTGTGGGTTTCCTCCAGTGTTTTCTCGCACATCCCAAAGACATCCAACTTTGTAGGTTAATTGGCCTCTGTAAATGTCTCCAAATATCTAGTGAATGGATGCAAAAGTGGAATAACATAGAACTAGTGTGAAACAGATGGTCATTGTGGACGGCCAGTGAGCCAATGGGCCCTGTTTCAATGGTGTATCTTTCAATCAATGTAACCCATCAACAGTTCTCAATTGGCCCATCGTTTGATGTGTTTCTATTTCCTCCACTAAAAGTAAATGCCGGGGTTCATTATTTTTTGCAGATTGTATACCATCTGCCACCCACACCACTCCTTCGCATTTTATTTACCAGTCCATAAAGCAAATGCCATGTGTTAGAAAGTCTGCAAAACCCAAACGAACTGAAAATGCTGGGAATATTCATCAGGTCAGTAAGCTCACTGTGGGTGAAGAAAGCAAGTTACTCTTTTAGATTGAGAGAGTATATTGGGTAGGATTATTATTCTAATCATTGCAACTAGCTGAACAGGGCTACCTACTAATCAATTCCAATTGGGGCGCCACCTCTAGGAAACCCTAGCACGTTGAAATTGTAATAAAAATGTTGAGGCCTTCACTTATAATTGCACCTCAGCGCAGTCATACACAGTGAGTAGTGCTAGTGCTTTAACATTGCAGGCTAAATTGGGTTCATATCTGACCTTGGTGCTGTCTGTGTAGAGTATTTGCAGATTCTCCATTTGATCGACAGTTTTCGTCTGGGTGCTTAGCAGAGTTCCGCCGTGTGAGGCGCAGAGCAGTTACGTGTTAGTGTGTGCCACGCTCTCTTGTTATCTGATTTTTGGTTACATCTATAGTTCCTCACGACAGGCCCCCTTGCAGGCCCAGTGCTGTTTGTGGAGCGTTTTGTTGCTGTTTTGTCTTCATTTGTTGTTCATCTGAGTTCTTGTTTGTGTGTTGTTTGTCCATTTTTTTGTTTGTTTTTGGGATTTTGTGTTGTTTTGTGTTTGCAGCTGTTTGTGTGAAGGTACAAAAATTGCTGGGAGAAACTGGAGCCCGGCCCGGTTCTCTTTGGTGTACGGCAGGCTGTTTGCCCGCCTTGTTGCGATTGTATGTGTGGTGCTTTGGTGTGGATGTTTTGTTTGGTTTATGTGAGACGTTTTTTTTGGAGTTTGATGATACTACTATTTGGCCGACGGATGGTCCCCAAATTTGTTTTGTGTTTGGAGAGAATTAGGCGAGATTAGTTGTAATTCTTCTTTGTCGCCCCCCCCGCATCTACTTGGTTGCGGTATGACTTCATGGTGAGGATCAGTGTTTATAGATACAAAACCTCGTTTTGTAGAAATGTTTTGCTTGTTTTTGTTTTGTGAAGCCATTTTGTTGTTCCTTCGAGCATCACATGTTTGTCAATAGGATTGTTTGTTTTGATCATGTTTTTGTCTTTTTTCTGTGTTGCTTTTGTTTTTGATTTCGTGTGTTTTTTTGGTTATAATTCCTGTTCTTTGGGTTTTGAATTGTGGTGTTCGTTGTTTCTGTGGCTTTTTGAGTTGTTCCACTGTTGTGTTTTCTGTTTGTTGTTTTTTTTATGTTTTTTCTTTTGTGTGTTTGTTTAAAAAAGTAGTGTTTTGTTTTTTGTTTTTTTTTTTTGTTTTGGATTCCCCACAGCGTGTTTTGTTGTTGTTTCGGATTTTTTGTGTCCAACCTTGTGATTTGTGTTTTTTGTAGATCCCCCCTAATCTTTGTTTGTTTTTTTTTTTGTTCATGTTTGCTTGGTTGGGGGTTGTGCAGTTAATGTTTTTTTTCGCTTTTTTTTAAGAGGTTGTGGCGTTTTGTGTTTTTTGTCACAAAATGCTTCACCCAGTGGCGGTTGTTTTGTTGAAAAAAAGTTGATGTTTGTTGGAAAGTATAAAGCTTGGTTCCAGTTGTTGGTGGTGCTTTTTCTTGTTTATGGTTTGTTTTTGAAGGGAACTACAATTGCAAAAAACGATTTTTTTTGGACACAATTTCTCCATAGGCAGAGGAGGACGGCAAGTTGATTTTTGTGTTATCGGACAATTGGGACAAGTCATAATGTGTGTGACTGTGTATTAGGAATTACACTGGCCATCAAGGCCCACAGGGATAGAAGTGGGAGATTCGAGCAAAAACTTCTGAAGAAAGTTCCTGAAAAACTGTGCTATTGACTGGGTGTTGGTTTACCTAGCAAACCTAGAAAACCGCCCATTTCGGCTTCGAGCTGCGATGCAGTGGTTCGTTCCATATGATAGGGACAGTGAACAGATCTGAATCCTGCCTTTTCCCCACACTAAGGCCAAAGGACTGTAGCCACAAGCATGATCATGCTGCCAACCTTAACATCATAGGCTAATGAATAGCTACCTACCTTCGCGGCGGAGAATTCATCGGATCACCCACATCTCTCCGTGAAAAATCCCGCGGAGTGGGTCCTACCAATTTGAGCCGCTCTTTAAAACTCGACACCCTTCGTCTCCCTCCGCAACGCAGGGAGGGTTGTCCTGTACAGGCCAAACCTCCAAAACCCTGCCACTTCCTATAAGCCCTGGTCCTCACCGTCCAGCCGGTTAAATCTGGGCGGTCGGTGTTGCTTATATCGGCGAAGGGGGCCCCGGTGGGGGTCACTCTATGCAGGGATTCTCCCCCTATACATTGGGGACCTGGGGTGGAGCATTATTGCACCGAGGTGTATCCCACTCAACATGTTTCTCTCACGGGTTCAAAGTTACCGCCAGCACGCCTCCGTCTTTTGCGGCTGGAAGAGTCTGTGTACCCCGATGTACATGGAGTGTGGTGAGGCTGCAGCCACTTTTGAATATCTAAAGGCTGCATCCGTGCCTTCTGGCTTGCCATTTTTCACCCACCCTCCTCCTCTTGGACACCCTGTGCGTAGGGGAGGAGGGTAGGGTGAAGATTCCTGTTGGGTTGCTCCTAGTCCTGGCCAAGCTGCGCAGAGCCGCGTAGTCATGTGCGACAGACGGCTCTACCCGAGAACTCTGCCTGCACTTTTCGGTGGAGTACATCCGTGCCATGGTGGCGATATGAAAGGGTACTACGGCCCTGTTCTATCGGGTACAACTGGATGGGAGTTCCGCGACCGCTGGGCACCGAGTGGGGTTGAATGTCTCCTGGACAAGGATGGCCAATAATCCTGTTCAAGAAGGAACTGCAGATGCTGGAAGATCGAAGGTACACAAAAATGCTGGCAGACACTCAGCGGGTGCAGGCAGCGATTATGGAGCAAAGGAATATAGGTGAGTTTCGGGCCGAAACTCTTCTTCAGACTGCTAGGGGATGGCAGGGAGAGAGGGAAAAGGAACCAAGGAGGATGAGGAGACCGAGGGTGGGGGGATGGCCGGAGAGACAGCTCGCGGGTTCAGGAAGGGGGGAGGCGACAGCAAGGGCCTAACACAAAAAAAAAAAAAAACTGGGGAGCAGTCAAAGTTCATGCCATCGGAAGGCAAGGCAACCCAGGGCGGACATATGAAATGCTGTTCCTACAATTTCTAGGTGAGGCGTACTCTGGCCATGGAGGAGACCAGGAAAGAGAGGTCGATTGGGAATGGGAGGGGCGTTGAAGTGCTGAGACACACCGGAGTAAAGGTAGGATTGTGGACTGAGGGAGAGGTTCGGGCGGAAAAGATGTTGTTAGCCCAACCTCCGCTTAGTCTACCCGATTGTAAATCAGCGGCCATCTAGAGCAGAGAGCAGTAGATAATCTTATAGAGGCATACTAATCAGCCACAAAACAAATCACCAAAAAAGTGCGGTTGTCAAACTATTTCAGATGGCTGAAACAGGTTGTACAACAGCTGGCGGTGGATAATAAACATATTAAAATTTATTCCACAGGGCTGCAACGACAGCGGCAGATATGGAAGATTGGATGTACCAGAACCAATCCGCGATGAGAGAGCAGGCATGGATCAGGGGAAAGTTCCAACCATCGACCCACCAACCGAGGTAAACTGGAACGTTTGCAGATGTCAATTTTAAGTTCGTTAATACAATTTCACACCATAAATAGGGATATATTGTGTTGGTAACAATTATCATGATTTCAATGTTGGATTTCATGTTAAACATGTTAACACAATTCCTCACACAGTCATTAAGGCCAGATTGTGATCATAGGATCGTTTCCATGGCTGAAATAACAGACTTCGAAATATACAAGTAGTACTCACGGGACCGAAGGTAAATAGTAAGCATTAAAGAGAACTACCAGTTCGAAGTTGATCGTTATTTTAGGAGGAGTAAGTTGAGGGCCCTCCGCTCCACCCTTGATTCATATACTCACTGGTATTTTCTTCTCTAATCTTAATATGTTCAGGTCATTACGTATCTGTGATTTACACGCTGCTTTGAAGAATGACACGCATGCGCCCTGGGGGCTCTTTAGTTTCCACTCAACATAGCCCTCAGAAAATAACGATCAACTCGAACTGGTAGTAAGTTCTCGTTTAAAGGCTTACTATTCTCCCAGTTTTGCTAGCCCTTGCTGTTCCTCCCATTCCTTAACCTCAAGCGTCATCCTCCCATCCCGTCTCGGGTCCTCCTCTCCCTTATCATTCCTGCGCCCTCCCACCACATTCAGTCTGAAGAAGGGTTCTGCACGAAAACGTCCTATTCCTCGCGCTCGATAGATGCTGCTGGCACCCGCTGAGTTTCTCCAGTCATTTGGGTACCTAAGGATGGCAATAAAGTGTTTAGCAGTTGCTTAGCATATTGTTCGTCGGGAGTATGTGGTGTTTGTTCAGTGTATTGTAAATACTATTTAAATTTGAATAAATATTGGGATTAAAAAAAACAAAACGAAAATAAAAGACCATCGGCTAAATATTATAGGTATAATAGTAAGATTAAAGCATTCCATGGCATGAAATCACAGGAGCTTGAAATCTACCGTAGTCACTCATGGGACTCCGAAGTAAAATAGTAAGAGTAAACGAGAACCTTACCAGTTTGAGGGAGGAAGTGTGTTATCGTAATCAACAATGAATCTTTTGTAGAAAAACACAATGGTTATTTTGTAACAATAACACCAGAAGAAATTGAAATGTTTCCCCTGGGATTAAATGAAATAGTGCAGTCTGTTAAATCTTTCCCTGCAAATAAAACAGGTTTTGCCAAGGCTTATTAAAACTTTCTGAAGGTCTTTCCCAACCACCATCTGCGCAGCCAGGATGTGGTTATAGACACGTCATTGTTTAGCGTCGACGTGGATGTTGCTGGGGAAGAAACTTTGGTACTGTTAGTTTTTATCCCAGCAGCTTTAGCACTGCTTGAGCCATCTCGAAATGGTCGTCACCCGACCATAAGACATTTTTTATGAAGACCCACAAGGCTTTTCATCTCCCTCGACTATTTTGGTTGTGGTCTATGTAGGAGAATAGGTCATGGCACATAACGGTGTTTGGCGGGTAAGCCCGGAATTCAACGCTGGATAGGTGGTCCTGGTCTGTCTGTTTGATCATACCGGGATTAACGACAGAGATGGTCGGAGCTGTGAGTATGGGTCCGTCGCACATAGTGGTAGTGACGGGACCCTCTGTGCAGCACAATGCCATCAACATGAGTGGTTTGAGCCAGCTGGTTTCAGGTTGAGGATCTGGCTGGTGGGAATCCCTGAACAGGTAGTCAGACACACTGACTCCCATATATGGAGTTGTACCGTCTTCTAGGGAGAGAGTTGTAAATACCCTTATAGTTTGATGTTCCACCATTGGTGGGACGCATGGCCTGTTCCTGGAGCGCGTTTTTAAATAGACAGGAAGCGGCAAATTATAGCTGTGTTGATGGTCTGTAGCTGAAAGTCCTCCTCGTGGTGAAGGTCGCCCAGGAATTCCAGTAGTTGGTAACGGTAGCGGTTGAATAGGCGGTCCGT
This sequence comes from Leucoraja erinaceus, assembly GCF_028641065.1. NCBI lineage: Eukaryota > Metazoa > Chordata > Chondrichthyes > Rajiformes > Rajidae > Leucoraja > Leucoraja erinaceus. The sequence goes on from NW_026575498.1 coordinate 42,625, forward strand.
ATCCAAGCAGTACATCGCCCATTTTTGATTGCTGGACAAGTGCTGTTTGTAGTGGATGTTCAGAGGGGATGCTGCATGGTGTCGATGGTTGTTAGATAACCCAGTCCACGAGTAGTTTGTGCAGCATCTGCAACCCAGGAGTTGATTTTATTGGCACGGGGTGGCTTGTGCCCAACACCGGGGTTTAGAACTTGGGGTCACTGGGGATACAACGGAGTTCCAACAACCATGTCATGGCAGTATGGGAACCATAGCTGGTAGGACCAATGGGTTACTATCAAACTACAACCGAAGCAGAGCCATTGGTACAGTGCATAGCCCCCATGATGAGGCAGATAGGGAGGAAATGAATGACAGAAAAATGTCACCAACCCATCGCGGAACGCATCACCGCTGCTGCCTTAGGGTCTGGTCCAGGCGACATTACAAGGTCGATGGTGATTTCGTCTAGATGCAAATCAAGCGATATCTAGTTGCCTATTGCTTGATCACTTTGTGAAAAAATATATATTTTGGGGTTTACATCCATCGTGTTGCATTAAATTTACGTGATCTGGTGTCTGACACTGTATTTGCTTAACTGGTAGGGAGTGACTGATCCGCCCAAGATGTCTGTGGACAACACCATGGCAATTTCGTATTGACCCAACTTGTCGCATGATACCGAGTTTTATGCGACCATATGGTAATGTAGGCCAACCCACCGTAGTATTATCTATTTTATAACCGTGACATGCATATGCCTTTAAACCATAAAAGCACCCAAAACATCTCTAGATAATTAATGGCCCCAGTGTACGTGGTAACGAGATTCGGGGTTAGTCCATCTACTACTTGGGCTGATATAGGGAATAGGTGCGCCCCAGCTTGAGCTGCATAATGTTTGGCGAAGACGTAGGGTTATGATGAGAATAGGCTGTAACTATGCAAAACGTTTTTTTTGACACCACTAAAGTTTCTGTATTACTTCAGGGGTAACTTCATGAACGCTTCATAGCCTGTATTGTCGTTTTTGGTCAAAGGTTCTTCGAAAGTATGTAGCTGAAATGCTGCTACCTTATCCAATTCTCTGTTACTTGCGAGTGTTGGTAGTGTGTTGACCATTAAATTGTGGTCGATTGGCCAATAAACTGTGGTCTCGTGGAAATGTTACAGTCAAGTATAACAATTACAGCACCGGGGCAACAGGCCATCTCGGTCAACAAGTCCGTGCCGGACACACGGTAGACTGAAGTAATGTGGAGCCAAAAGTCCAGGATAGAGGATGGCTTCAACTTAGATTTATCTGGATGTTAGACAACCCAAGGGTTTTCGAATAATGGTTTGGTAGCATGCCAACAGCTCATCATAGGCCACTTCATGGTCTGCATATCCAATTAGGATAAAATCAAAGCAGATGCCATGACATACATGTTTTTGTCTTTCTGAATATTGCAGAAGCTGTTTGTAGTGTCGGGGTGAAGCACGCATTGGTGAGGTCGATGCCATTGAGTCAGGAACGCTTTTAAACTGACTAGCTGCCCCATCCAAACAGCTCAAAACCAGGACCACACACCAATTTAGGTTACTGCGATGATTCCTTGTGAATGGTTAAAAATGGTAAACATACTGTAGTAGGAATGCTTGCCGAAAAAGTATCCTTTGGAATTTAGTGTTTGGCTAGGCAGATAAACAACCGGTTCATATTTTGAAAGGAGATACTCAGCAAAACATAGTTAGTGAAGGTTAAGCCCAATGATGATGGGAACAGCCCGTCCATTTTGTAGGGGTTTAGGGCATATAAATTGATACGGATGGCAAGGGTTAGGTTTCCCCATGACACCTTTTGTAATTAGGCTCACCAGGTTAAGCTTGTCCCTCTTGTTTCTTAAGCGGAGAGGGACAGGAGAGGGGAAAATACCTCTATGGGGTGAATGTTGACCATGAGGTGGCAATTTTTGTAGGATGAAGTGATACACTAATCTGCCATTGAATTATATATGATCACGCGTGATAGATCCCATGTGTTAGTCTTAACTCTAATACTGGGCTAGGAACCTAGCACCCCACCTACCTCCATGGTGATGGGTTATTCATTCTGTTACTGCCGGGCCAACGAGTTGTTGCCACGTTCATCTGAAGTGGCGGTGGGGGGGGTGTGGGGTCGAGTTGGGGGGAAAGGGAACATTTTACCATGGAGAGGTCCCTCTGGGCCCTGGTCTAGAAGAAGATTTCGGTGTGGGATAGATGAGGACACCGAGCTTTTATCCAGTACCGATTTGATAGGACGTGGACTGATGGATGCGATAGGGTGCTGCTGCGTTAGGAATGCTGTTTTGGTTTTCTCGTCATGGCTCTGCTCATGAGCCAAAACGTTTTGTTAAAACCTCTTGCAATCTGCAGGTCTTATGTACTTGTGATGTTTTTGAAGAGCATTGGGTCGGCTCATGGCTGGGGTCTTAGACTGTGTCCGGAAGGTTGTGGTCATATACGTATGTGTAACATTGGAACGATGGGAAAAAAAAACGATGGATGGCTGTCGGCAGGCTTTTAATTGCCTA
>NW_026575499.1:0-15000 GCF_028641065.1 Leucoraja erinaceus
TTGCGGGGGTCGAAGAGCTCCTGTAGCGGGGCCTTACATCACCGCCCCCGCGCGGGCTTGGAATGGCCGCGGGACTGCTGCTAGCGCACTCCTTGGGTCTCTACACCAAGACCCGTGTGCGAACCAATCGCACCAACCCGGCGTGGCTTTAATGGCCGCGGGACAATCGCCATCGCCAGCCTGGCTTTTTGACCTTTGACTCTGACCTCCGTGTGGGGTGGGGGAGGGGGGGGAGTTGGTCAGTGGAGAGATACTTTTTTTTGCCCTTCCATCACAGCGATGTGATGGATGTTTATTGTAAATTATGTTGTGTCTTTGGGTCTATTTGTTTGTAATGTATGGCTGCAGAAACGGCATTTCGTTTGGTCCTCAAGGGGTCCAAATGACAATTAAATGTATCTTGAATCTTGTATGGTCAACATAAGGTCTTCGTAACTCTCTCTCATGCTCGAGAGTGGTCTCAACCATCACACAAACCAACCTCCCTTGGGGCGTCACAGCGGGTAGAGTTGCTGCCTCACAGCGCCGGAGACCCGGGATCGATCCCGCCTACGGGTGCTGTCTGTACGGAGTTTGCATGTTCTCCCCGTGACCTGCGTGGGTTTTCTCCGGGATCTTCGGTTTCCTCCCACACTCCATAGACGTGCAGGTTTGTAGGTTAATTGGCTTGGTGTAAATGTAAATTGTCCCGAATGTGTGTGTGGGATAGTGTTAGTGTGCGGGGATCGCTGGTCGGCGCGGACTCGGTGGGCCGAATGGCCTGTTTCCGCGCTGTATCTCTAAACTAAACCCTGACCTCACTTGAACTACAGAGGGAGCCGGTGGGTACACAGAGACTTTCCAGGCAGTAATGACGGATCTCCGCGTTTTTTTCCGACAGGTTGGAATACCTAAAGAAGGAAGCGGAGTGCGGCTCGGAATGCTGCTCGGGACAGGATTGGGACCGTCTCCGAATGTAAGCCCCTTATTTGATTCATGGTAAATGGAGTTTAATGCTGATAAATGTGAGGTGCTACACCTTGGCAGGACAAATCAAAATAGGACGTACATGGTAAATGGTAGGGAATTGAAGAATACAGTTGAACAGAGGGACCTGGGTATAACCGTGCATAGTTCCTTGAAGGTGGAATCTCATATAGATAGGGTGGTAAAGAAAGCTTTTGGTATGCTAGCCTTTATAAATCAGAGCATTGAGTATAGAAGCTGGGATGTAATGTTAAAATTGTACAAGGCATTGGTGAGACCAAATCTGGAGTATGGTGTACAATTTTGGTCGCCCAATTATAGGAAAGGATGTCAACAAAATAGAGAGAGTACAGAGGAGATTTACTAGAATGTTGCCTGGGTTTCAGCAACTAAGTTACAGAGATAGGTTGAATAAGTTAGGTCTTTATTCTCTGGAGCGCAGAAGGTTAAGGGGGGACTTGATAGAGGTCTTTAAAATGATGAGAGGGGTAGACAGAGTTGATGTGGACAAGCTTTTCCCTTTGAGAATAGGGAAGATTCAAACGAGAGGACATGGCTTCAGAATTAAGGGACAGAAGTTTAGGGGTAATATGAGGGGGAACTTCTTTACTCAGAGAGTGGTAGCGGTGTGGAATGAGCTTCCAGTGGAAGTGGTGGAGGCAGGTTCATTGGTATCATTTAAAAATAAATTGGATAGGCATATGGATGAGAAGGGAATGGAGGGTTATGGTATGAGTGCAGGCAGGTGGGACTAAGGGGGAAAAAAAGTTGTTCGGCACGGACTTGTAGGGCCGAGATGGCCTGTTTCCGTGCTGTAATTGTTATATGGTTATTCCTCGAAGACAGACACAAAATGCTGGGGTAACTCAGCGGGACGGGCGGCGTCTCTGTGGAGAGAAGGAATAGGTGACGTTCTGGGTCGAGACCCTTCTGCAGACCCATTCCTTGTTTCTCTCTTCCCGCTGGAGGTTTAGTTTAGATTAGAGATGCTGTGCGGAAACAGGCCCTTCGGCCTTCCCAGAACGCTTCAACCACTGATCCCCGTACGCTAACACAGTACCCTGCACACACTAGGGGTTTTAGTCAAGTCAAGTCAAGTCAAGTCAAGTTTATTTGTCACATACACATACGAGATGTGCAGTGAAATGAAAGTTGGCAATGCTCGTTTTTTTTTGTGCAAAAGACAAAGTTAACAACACAACAAACAAACTATAAACACAATCATAACACACATATTCTTTTACATAATAAATAATGGAAGGAAAAACGTTCAGTAGAGTTAGTCCCTGGTGAGATAGGCGTTTACAGTCCGAATTGCCTCTGGGAAGAAACTCCTTCTCAACCTCTCCGTTCTCACCGCATGGCAACGGAGGCGTTTGCCTGACCGTAGCGGCTGGAACAGTCCGTTGCAGGGGTGGAAGGGGTCTCCCATGATTTTGTTTGCTCTGGAGTTGCACCTCCTGTTGTATAGTTCCTGCAGGGGGGCGAGTGAAGTTCCCATAGTGCGTTCGGCCGAACGCACTACTCTCTGCAGAGCCTTCTTGTCCTTGGCAGAGCAATTCCCAAACCAGATGGTAATGTTCCCGGACAAGATGCTTTCCACCGCCGCTGCGTAGAAGCACTGGAGGATCCTTGGAGACACTCTGAATTTCCTCAATTGCCTGAGGTGGTAAAGGCGCTGCCTTGCCTTACTCACGAGTGCTGAGGCGTGTGATGCCCATGTCATATCCTCAGAGATGTGGACTCCCAGATATTTAAAACAGTTCACCCTATCCACAGGATCCCCATTTATCCTCAATGGAGTGTGTACGTACTCGGATGATGTGCCTTCCTAAAGTCCATGATCAGCTCCTTCGTTTTTTTGATGTTCAAGAGGAGGCTGTTATCCTGGCACCAGAGTGCTAGATCAGCCACCTCCTCCCGGTAGGCCTTCTCATCGTTGTCTGAGATCGGGCCCAGGGTTTTATCGAATTTATCAATTTTATTGAAGCCAATTCACCTCCAAATCTACCATCGAGCCACAGGGCCATGTTGGTAGGGGGAGCAGCAACCTCGTTACTATTGGCGACATCCCATTGTGAGACATCGTCATAGAGTAGCAATGTTACAACATTTTGAGATTTAAAAAATCAAGTCTGCAATGTATCCCATCAGATAAAGCATAACAATAAGTTTAATTTGACACCTAATTCACTTTCATATCTCAAGTATTAAAAATGTTATGTCCATTTTCATACTCGGAAATTAGCATCTTGTTCCCTATTGATTTTCTATGGACATAACAAAAAAGCTGTGATCATAGACAGTCAAAAGCCCATAACCTTCTTAAAAATTAAGAGAACTGAATGAAATTTTCAGTTATCATAGATTGAAGCATTCTGAAACAAATATAAAATAATCTTACTTGGATGACCTGAAATTAAAGCATATAATTAGTTAGTTACCCAATTGTAGCTAATTTCAAACTTCAATTACTAGATCTAAACATCTATCCATTTCTTAATAAATGATTAACATTTTTAAATAGCCCAAGTGTCCAAATAATATTCACAAATAATTCACAATAAAACATGATTTTTAAATCTCATTTACATTAATTTATAGGCCAAATGGAAGGAATTTAATGTTCAATTGCTGTAAATTAAAGTCAATTTAAATCGGCTTTCTAGTGGGTTCCTGTGAACGCGCTGGTTTAGAACGTTCACATTGCGCTGGATTTGTGCCCTCAAATGCCCAGAAAAATACTGCGGGATATAAAGAGCCCAAAATGAGCTACTCGCTATAGAAAAGTTTATTACAGGGTTATATACAAGCCCCATTTAATGTAAAAATAAGGTACATACCTTTAATTGTTTGCTTTATAAAACCCTGGGGCTGTGAGAGGTCGCGGGTTTAGAGAGTGATTTTTAAACTACTATAACTACTATACAAGGCCATAAAAACTAATGATACCTTTTGCGACGGGGTCTTTCAGCGATAATGATTTACTAGGCTGAACATTTTCGATTGCAACAGCCTAGTAAAAATCGCGTTTTAAACCCGCCCCCTCTAAACAGCGGCAAAATCGCGCACACGGGCTGGGGCAGATTCTCAGCCACGATTCAGGTAGGTTTTGTAACATACCTACACAGAGCTGTTGAACCATCGACTCATCGAGCCCTTCATCCTCTGTCCCTCCAACATGCCCCACCTCTGGCCGTTGCCTCCCCCTCGATGTGGTCTTCACCGAGCGGTGGGTTTCTCCTGACTTTTCCCCACCCACGTCCCTGTTTCAGTTCGGCCGCCTCCGTCTTCTCCACGTGGCTGGAGCAGTATCCGGAGGATTTCTGGCAGCTGGAGCGGGATGGGCTGGAGCGCCTGGTGCGGTACATCAAGGAGGAGTTGGAGGGGTCAGACCTGCAGCGACGGGCCGAAGAGATCCTGGAGCAGCACGGCAGGTTGTCCAGCAGTGACGGGCAAACGCTACTGAACAGTACGTACATGCTCCCCCCCCCCCCCCCCCCCCCACTCCGTCGCAGATTCAGAGACTAGTCTTGTCTTGGGTCTTGGAGACTAGTCTTGTCTTGGGTCTTGGAGTCTAATGTCTTGGGTCTTGGAGTCTAATGTCTTGGGTCTTGGAGTCTAATGTCTTGGGTCTTGGAGTCTTGTCTTGGGTCTTGGAGTCTAATGTCTTGGGCCTTTGAGTCTAGAGTCTTTAGTCTTTGAGTTTGGAGACTTGGGTCTTGGAGTCTAGTCTTGTCTTGGGTCTTGGAGTCTTGTCTTGGGTCTTGGAGACTAGTCTTGGAGTCTAGTCTTGTCTTGGAGTCTAATGTCTTGGAGTCTTGGGTCTTGTAGTATAGTCTTGTTTTGGGTCTTGTAGTCTACTGTCTTTGGTCTTGGAGTTTGGTGTCTTGGGTCTTGGAGTCTAAAGTCTTGGGTCTTGGAGTCTAATGTCTTGAGTCTTGGGGTCTAATGTCATGGAGTCTTGGAGTCTAATGTCTTGGAGTCTTGGGTCTTGGAGTCTAGTCTTGTCTTGGAGTCTAATGTCTTGGAGTCTTGGAGTAATATTTTGGGTCTTGGAGTCCAATGTCTTGGAGTCTTGTCTTGGGTCTTGGAGTCTAATGTCTTGGGTCTTGGAGTCTAATGTCTTGGGTCTTGGAGTCTTGTCTTGGGTCTTGGAGACTAGTCTTGGGTCTTGGAGTCTAATGTCTTGGGTCTTGGAGTCTTGTCTTGGGTCTTGGAGTCTTGGGTCTTGGAGTCTAGTCTTGTCTTGGGTCTTGGAGTCTAGTCTTGTCTTGGGTCTTGGAGTCTAAGTCTTGGATCTTGGAGTCTAGTCTTGTCTTGGGTCTTAGAGTCTTGTCCTGGGTCTTGGAGTCTAATGCGACCTGATGCAAGATGTCACCCGAGTGAAGTGGTCGTGGTCCAGCAAGAGTTCCGCACGATATAGCGGGGGGTAGATAAAGAGTTCCCACGGTACTCGGCAATTCTGTCATTTTTGCGAGTGACTTGTCCGTCTCCCGATCTTTCCCGTTAATCGTGAATGAACATCGTGGACTGTAGTGTAGTTAATCAAGTGGCACAAATGATGTTACTTTGTTGTCACACACTATATTGGTTTTTTTCTCCCGAGCTCTTTAATGAGCTGAAGAATAATCTGTGTTTTTTTAGACAAATGTTGTTTGGTGTGATGCACCTTCTCTTGTCTTGTCTTGGGTCTTGGAGTCTAATGTATTGGGTCTTGGAGTCTAATGTCTTGGGTCTTGGAGTCTAATGTCTTGGGTCTTGGAGTCTAATGTCTTGGGTCTTGGAGTCTAATGTCTTGGGTCTTGGAGTCTAATGTCTTGGGTCTTGGAGTCTAATGTCTTGGAGTCTTGGAGTCTAATGTCTTGGGTCTTGGAGTCTAATGTCTTGAGTCTTGGAGTCTAATGTCATGGAGTCTTGGAGTCTAATGTCTTGGAGTCTTGTCCTGGGTCTTGGAGTCTAATGTCTTGGGTCTTGGAGTCTTGTCTTGTCTTGGGTCTTGGAGCCTTGTCTTGGGTCTTGGAGTCTAGTCTTGGAGTCTTGGGTCTTGGAGTCTTGTCCTGGGTCTTGGAGTCTAATGTCTTGGGTCTTGGAGTCTAGTCTTGTCTTGGAGTCTAGATTTGTCTTGTCTTGGGTTTTGGAGTAATGTCACGGAGTCTTGGGTCTTGGAGTTTAGTCTTGTCTTTGAGTCTAGGTTTGTCTTGTCTTGTGTCTTGGAGTAATGTCATGGAGTCTTGGGTCTTGGAGTCTAGTCTTGTCTTGGGTCTTTGAGTCTTGTCTTGGGTCTTGGAGGTCTAGTCTAGTCTTGGGTCTTGGAGTCTAATGTCTTGGGTCTTTGAGACTAGTTTTGTCTTTAGTCTTGGAGACTAGTCTTGTCTTGGGTCTTGGAGTCTAATGTCTTGGGTCTTGGAGTCTAGTCTTGGGTCTTGGAGTCTAGTCTTGTGTCTTGGAGTCTTGTCTTGGGTCTTGGAGTCTTGTCTTGTCTTGGGTCTTGGAGTCTTGTCTTGGGTCTTGGAGTCTAGTCTTGGGTCTTGGAGTCTAGTCGTGTCTTGGGTCTTGGAGTCTAGTCTTGGGTCTTGGAGTCTAGTCTTGGAGTCTTGGAGTCTTGTCTTGGGTCTTGGAGTCTAGTCTAGTCTTGGGCCTTGGAGTCTAGTCTTGTCTTGGGTCTTTGAGTCTAGAGAATTTAGTCTTTGAGTTTGGAGTCTTGGGTCTTGGAGTCTAATGTCTTGGGTCTTGGAGTCTTGTCTTGGGTCTTGGAGTTTAGTCTTGTCTTGGAGTCTAGGTTTGTCTTGTCTTGGGTCTTGGAGTAATGTCATGGAGTCTTGGAGTCTAATGTCTTGGGTCTTGGAGTCTAATGTCTTGGGTCTTGGAGTCTAGTCTTGTCTTGGGTCTTGGAGTCTTGTCCTGGGTCTTGGAGTCTGGAGTCTTGGAGTCTAGTCTTGTCCTGGGTCTTGGAGTCCAGTCTTGTCTTGGGTTTGGAGACTTGTCTTGGTGGTGTCTAATGTCTTGGAGTCTTGGAGTCTTGTCCTTGGTCTTGGAGTCTAATGTCTTGGAGTCTTGTCTTGTCTTTGGTCTTGGAGTCTTGTCCTGGGTCTTGGAGTCTAATGTCTTGGGTCTTGGAGTCTAATGTCTTGGGTCTTGGAGTCTTGTCTTGGAGTCTTTGGGTCTAGTCTTGGGTCTTGGAGACTAGTGTCTTGGGTCTTGGAGTCTTGTCTTGGGTCTTGGAGTCTAATGTCTTGGAGTCTAATGACTTGGAGTCTTGGGTCTTGGAGTCTAATGTCTTGGAGTCTAATGACTTGGAGTCTTGGGGTCTAATGTCTTGGAGTCTTGGGTCTTGGAGTCTTGTCTTGGGTCTTGGAGTCTAATGTCTTGGGTCTGGAGTCTTGTCCTGGGTCTTGGAGTCTTGTCTTGTCCTGGGTCTTGGAGTCTAATGTCTTGGGTCTGGAGTCTTGACCTGGGTCTTGGAGACTAGTCTTGTCTTGGGTCTTGGAGACTAGTCTTGTCTTGGGTCTTGGAGTCTAGTCTTGTCTTGGGTCTTGGAGTCTTGTCTTGTCTTGGATCTTGGAGTCTAGTCTTGGGTCTTGGAGTCTAGTCTTGTCTTGTATCTTGGAGTCTATAGTCTTTAGTCTTTGGAGTCTTTTGTTTATAGTCTTGAGTCTTTAGCCACAAACTCAACAGCCAAAAATCTGTAGCCTCCCTTTGATCTGGTATTTTGTTGGTTCACATGCTTGACCAATGGTGTTTTATCATTAATGTTTGATTATTATTAATGTTTACTGTTTTCTGAGTCAATTGTAACTGTCACTGTTTGTCATGTTGTTACTTGAGGGCGGAGCACCAAGGCAAATTCCTTGTATGTGAATACTTGGCCCATAAACTTACTGACTTGTAGTCTTGGGGTCTTGAGTCTTGGGTCAGTCTTGAGTCGGAGTGCTGGGACTGTAGTCGCCCTTTACGGTCGTGAGTGGTCTCCTCAGTCGCCCAAAGAGTCGTAACGTCTTTCTGGTCTCCGTTGGATTTGGAAACATTTCAGCGACAGTTGCCGACCGTGGGCATGTCGTAGCTTGTCTTCTCCTGACGTAGGTGCTGTCATAGCTGTCCATGACAGCTCCATGACATAGCTGTCATAGATCATATTAATAATGAGGGAATTGAAGGCAATATCTCCAAGTTTGTGGATGACACTAAGCTGGGGGGCAGTGTTAGCTGTGAGGAGGATGCTAGGAGACTGCAAGGTGACTTCGATAGGCTGGGTGAGTGGGCAAATGTTTGGCAGATGCAGTATAATGTGGATAAATGTGAGGTTATCCATTTTGGTGGCAAAAACGGGAAAAGCAGACTATTATCTAAATGGTGGCCGATTGGGAAAGGGGGAGATGCAGCGAGACCTGGGTGTCATGGTACACCAGTCATTGAAGGTAGGCAGGTTACACAAAAAAGCTGGAGAAACTCAGCGGGTGCAGCAGCATCTATGGAGCGAAGGAAATAGGCAACGTTTCGGGCCGAAACCCTTCTTCAAACCCTTCTTCGATTGTCCAGCATCTGCAGTTCCCTCTTAAACATTGAAGGTAGGCATGCAGGTGCAGCAGGCAGTAAAGAAAGCCAATGGTATGTTAGCTTTCATTGCAAAAGGATTTGAGTCTAGGAGCAGGGAGGTTCTACTGCAGTTGTACAGGGTCTGGGTGATACCACACCTGGAGTATTGCGTACAGTTTTGCTCTCCAAATCTGAGGAAGGACATTATTGCCATAGACCCGGAGTGCAGTACGACGGTTCACCAGACTGATTCCTGGGATGTCAGGACTGTCTTATGAAGAAAGACTGGATAGACTTGTTTATACTCTCTAAATTTAGGAGATTGAGTTTTTACCATGCCAATTAACTCACAAATGTATATGTCGTGGGAGGAAAGCGAAGATCCCAGAATAAACCCTCGCAGGTCACAGGGGGAACATGCAAACTCCGTACAGACAGCACCCACAGTCAGGATCGAACCCGAAGCTCTGGCACTGTGAGGCGGCAACTCTACCGCTGGGCCACCGTGCCACCCAGTTCCCACCTTCTCATCCACTCCCGACACACTAGGGGCCAGTTTGCAGAGGGTGTTGCAGCGGGTAGGGCTGCTGCCTCACAGTAGCAATGTTACAACATTTTGAGATTAAAAAAATCAAGTCTGCAATTTATCCCATCAGATAAAGCATAACAATAAGTTTAATTTGACACCTAATTCACTTTCATATCTCAAGTAATAAAAAAGTTATGGCCATTTTCATACTCGGAAATTAGCATCTTGTTCCCTATTGATTTTCTATGGACATAACAAAAAAGCTGTGATCATGGACAGTCAAAAGCCCATAACCTTCTTAAAAATGAAGAGAACTGAATGAAATTTTCAGTTATCATAGATTGAAGCATTCTGAAACAAATATAAAATAATCTTGGGTTACACAAAAAAGCTGGAGAAACTCAGCGGGTGCAGCAGCATCTATGGAGCGAAGGAAATAGGCAACGTTTCGGGCCGAAACCCTTCTTCAGACTGATCGGGGGCGGGGGTAGGTGGGGACAAGAAAGGGAAAAGGAGGAGTAGCCAGAAGGCTGGGGGATGGGAGGAGACAGCAGGGGGACTGAGGAAGGGGAGGAGACAGCAAGGACTAACAAAATTGGGAGAATTCGATGTTCATGCCCCCGGGGTGCAGACTCCCCAAACGGAATATGAGGTGCTGTTCCTCCAATTCCCGGTGCTGCTCGCTGTGGCCATGGAGGAGACCCAGGACAGAGAGCCCTCCGGTTCTTCCTCGACCAGAGAAGCAACCCATACCCAGCCACTGACACTCTCCTCCGCCTAGCGGAGCTGGTCCTTACCCTCAATAACTTCACGTTCGACTCCTCCCACTTCCTCCAAATACAAGGCGTAGCTATGGGCACACGCATGGGCCCCAGCTATGCCTGCCTATTTGTAGGTTACGTCGAGCAATCCTTGTTCAATACATACCAGGGCCCCATCCCCGACCTCTACCTCCGCTACATCGACGACTGCTTTGGTGCCACCTCCTGCACCCGCACACAACTGACTGACTTCATCCACTTCACCACTAACTTCCATCCGGCACTCAAATACACCTGGACCATTTCCGACACTTCCCTACCATTCCTTGACCTCACTATCTCCATTGCAGGTGATAGACTTCTAACCGACATACACTATAAACCCACTGACTCCCATGGCTATCTGGACTACACTTCTTCCCACCCTGCTTCCTGTAAGGACTCCATCCCCTACTCCCAATTCCTCCGTCTACGCCGCATCTGCTCCACGGATGAGGCGTTCCACACCAGGACATCTGAAATGTCCTCACTATTCAGGGAACGGGGGTTCCCCTCCTCCACCATAAATGAGGCTCGCACCAGGGTCTCTTCCATACCCCGCAACACTGCTCTCTCTCCCCATCCCCCCACTCGCAACAAGGGCCGAGTCCCCCTAGTCCTCACCTTTCACCCCACCAGCCGTCACATACAAAAAGTAATCCTCCGTCAGTTTCGCCACCTCCAACGTGACCCCACTACTCGCCACATCTTCCCATCTCCCCCCATATCTGCCTTCCGCAAAGACCGCTCCCTCCATAACTCCCTTGTCAATTCTTCCCTTCCCTCTCGTACCACCCCCTCCCCGGGCACTTTCCCTTGCGGCCGCAGCAGATGCAACACTTGTCCCTTTACCTCCCCCCTCAACTCCGTTCAAGGACCCAAGCAATCGTTCCAGGTGCGACAGAGGTTTACCTGCATCTCTTCCAACCTCATCTATTGCATCCGCTGCTCTAGGTGTCAGCTGATCTATATCGGTGAGACCAAGCGGAGGTTGGGCGATCGTTTCGCCGAACACCTCCGCTCGGTCCGCAATAACCAAGCTGACCTCCCGGTGGCTCAGCACTTCAACTCCCCCTCCCACTCCGTCTCCGACCTCTCTGTCCTGGGTCTCCTCCATGGCCACAGCGAGCAGCACCGGAAATTGGAGGAACAGCACCTCATATTCCGTTTGGGGAGTCTGCACCCCGGGGGCATGAACATCGAATTCTCCCAATTTTGTTAGTCCTTGCTGTCTCCTCCCCTTCCTCAGCCCCCCTGCTGTCTCCTCCCACCCTCCAGCCTTCCGGCTACTCCTCCTTTTTCCTTTCTTGTCCCCGCCCCGATCAGTCTGAAGAAGGGTTTCGGCCCGAAACGTTGCCTATTTCCTTCGCTCCATAGATGCTGCTGCACCCGCTGAGTTTCTCCAGCTTTTTTGTGTACCTTCGATTCTCCAGCATCTGCAGTTCCCTCTTAAACACATAAAATAATCTTACTTGGAGGACCTGAAATTAAAACATATAATTAGTTAGTTACCCAATTGTAGCTAATTTCAAACTTCAATTACTAGATCTAAACATCTATCCATTTCTTAATAAATGATTAACATTTTTAAATAGCCCAAGTGTCCAAATAATATTCATAAATAATTCACAATAAAACATGATTTTTAAATCTCATTTACATCAATTTATAGGCCAAATGGAAGGAATTTAGTGTTCAATTGCTATAAATTAAAGTCAATTTAAATCGGCTTTCTATTGGGTTCCTGTGAACGCGCTGGTTTAGAACGTTCACATTGCGCTGGATTTGTGCCCTCAAGTGCCCAGAAAAATACTGCAGGATATAAAGAGACCAAAATGAGCTACTCGCTATAGAAAACTTTATATATCAGGGTTATATACAAGCCCCATTTAATGTAAAAATAAGGTACATACCTTTAATTGTTTGCTTTATAAAACCCTGGGGCTGCGAGAGGTTGCGGAGTGAGAGAGTGATTTTTAAACTAATATAAATAGTATACAAAGCCATAAAAACTAATATTACCTTTTGCGACGGGGTCTTTCAGCGATTTTCCGTTAATGATTTACTAGGCTGAACATTTTCGATTGGAACAGCCTAGTAAAATTCGCGTTTTAAACCTGCCCCCTCTAAACAGCGCCAAAATCACGCACATGGGGTGGGGCAGATTCTCAGCCACGATTCAGGTAGGTTTTGTAACATACCTACTCACAGCGCCAGGGACCGGGTTCGATCCCGACGTCGGGTGCCGTGTGTATCCCGCATCCCACGCCTCCCAGAAGGAGCCGAACCCTTTCTTTCCATTTACAGGGAAGTTCTCCGGAGATACGAGGAACTCTCAGAAATCTTTTCGGAGAAAAACAATTATTCCCAAAGTCGGGAACTGCTGATTAAGGTAAGAACAGTGGTCTTACCATGAAACGGAATCTGTCTGTGTGAGATTTTAAAGGTTTAAAATTCAAGGTTTCAACAAAATAGAGAGAGTACAGAGGAGATTTACTAGAATGTTGCCTGGGTTTCAACAACTAAGTTACAGAGATAGGTTGAATAAGTTAGGTCTTTATTCTCTGGAGCGCAGAAGGTTAAGGGGGGACTTGATAGAGGTTTTTAAAATGATGAGAGGGATAGACAGAGTTGATGTGGAAAAGCTTTTCCCTTTGAGAATAGGGAAGATTCAAACAAGAGGACATGACTTCAGAATTAAGGGACTGAAGTTTAGGGGTAATATGAGGGGGAACTTCTTTACGCAGAGAGTGGTAGCGGTGTGGAATGAGCTTCCAGTGGAAGTGGTGGAGGCAGGTTCATTGGTATCATTTAAAAATGAATTGGATAGGCATATGGATGAGAAGGGAATGGAGGGTTATGGTATGAGTGCAGGCAGGTGGGACTAAGGGGAAAAAGTTGTTCGGCACGGACTTGTAGGGCCGAGATGGCCTGTTTCCGTGCTGTAATTGTTATATGATTATGTGGTTTCCATTGTAAATGATCCCTAGTGTGTGGGATCGTGCTAGTGTGCGGAGTTTTCACGTTCTCTCTGCGTGGGTTTTCTCCGCGATCTTCGGTTTCCTCCCACACTCCAAAGACGTACAGGTTTGTAGGTAAATTGGCTTGTGTAAATTGTAAATTATCCCCAGTATGTGTGTGTGTAGGATGGTGTTAGTGTGCGGGGATCGCTGGTCGGCACGGACTCGGTGGGCCGAAGGGCCTGTTTCTGCGCTGTATCTCTAAAGTCCAAAGTTGGATTAGTTAGAACTAAGATGAGAAGAACTTTTTTCACACAGAGAGTGGTGAATCTCTGGAACTCTCTGCCACAGAGGGTAGTTGAGGCCAGTTCATTGGCTATATTTAAGAGGGAGTTAGATGTGGCCCTTGTGGCTAAGGGGATCAGGGGGTATGGAGAGAAGGCAGGTACGGGATACTGAGTTGGATGATCAGCCATGATCATATTGAATGGCGGTGCAGGCTCGAAGGGCCGAATGGCCTCTATTCCTGCACCTATTTTCTATGTTTCTATGTTTCTATAAGTAGACAGTAAACAATAGGTACAGGAGTAGGCCATTCGGCCCTTCGAATTCGGGCTTAATTTGGGAGCGTCACCTGATTTAAGGCCACTCATATAATGGAGGAAGCCGGCAATTGTGGGCGCCACGATGGCGCAGCGGTAGAGTTGCTGCCTCACAGCGCCGGAGACCCGGGTTCGATCCCGACTACGGGCGCTGTCTGTACGGAGTTTGCACGTTCTCCCCGTGACCTGCGTGGGTTTTAAGTTTACTGTGAGATTTCTCCAGTTTCCTCCCACATCCCAGCGATGCATAATTCATAAGTGATAGGAGCAGAATTAGGCCATTCGGCCCATCAAGTCTACTCCGCCATTCAATCATGGCTGAACTATCTCTCCCTCCTAACCCCATTCTCCTGCCTTCTCCCCATAACCCCTGACACCCGCACTAATCAAAAATCTATCAATCTCTGCCTTAAAAATATCCACTGACTTGTGGCCTCCACAGCCGTCTGTGTGGCAAAGAATTCCACAGATTCACCAGCGTCTGACTAAAGAAATTCCATTCGGCCCTTCGAGCCTGCACCGCCATTCAATATGATCATGGCTGATCATCCAACTCAGTATCCCGTATCTGCCTTCTCTCCATACCCCCTGATCCCCTTAGCCACAAGGGCCACATCTAACTCCCTCTTAAAAATAGCCAATGAACTGTGGCCTCAACTACCCTCTGTGGCAGAGAGTTCCAGAGATTCACCACTCTCTGTGTGAAAAAAGTTCTCCTCATCTCGGTTTTAAAGGATTATCCTTAAGCTGTGACCCCTTGTCCTGGACTTCCCCAACATCGGGAACAATCTTCCTGCATCTAGCCTGTCCAACCCCTTAAGAATTTTGTAAGTTTCTATAAGATCCCCTCTCAATCTCCTAAATTCTAGAGAGTTTAAACCAAGTCTATCCAGTCTTTCTTCATAAGACAGTCCTGACATCCCAGGAATCAGTCTGGTGAACAGTCTCTGCACTCCCTCTATGGCAATAATGTCCTTCCTCAGATTTGGAGACCAAAACTGTACGCAATACTCCAGGTGTGGTCTCACCAAGACCCTGTACAACTGCAGTAGAACCTCCCTGCTCCTATACTCAAATCCTCTTGCAACGAAAGCTAACATACCATTCGCTTTCTTTACTGCCTGCTGCACCTGCATGCCTACCTTCAATGACTGGTGTACCATGACACCCAGGTCTCGCTGCATCTCCCCCTTTCCCAATCGGCCACCATTTAGATAATAGTCTGCTTTCCCAGCCTCTGTTGGTCTATACCCGGCCTCTGTTGGTCTAGAGGCCAAAACATGTGAACTTAAAAATAAAGAGGTAATATCAAAAATACCGGTTTGATTTTTCAGGAGGGGACCTCAAAGTACCCGACATTGGACAAGAAACATTTGAAAAAACCAAAGGACCATAAACTGCCAGTAAGTTGCCCCTTCATCGTACTAAATGCTTTGCTTAGTTTAGTTTAGTTTTGCTTAGTTTAGACTCGATGGCCCGAATGGCCTAATTCTACTCCTGTAACTTGTGAACTTGTGGACATCTGTTCCGGTAGGCGGCGTGACTCTCGTCAGCAGCGGCCTCTGCAGCCCGTCTGCGTTTTTATTATTTTTTGTCTATGTTTTTAT
>NW_026575499.1:20000-22500 GCF_028641065.1 Leucoraja erinaceus
GAGATTATGTGTTCGGCACGGACTAGAAGGGTCGAGATGGCCTGTTTCCGTGCTGTAATTGTTATATGGTTATATGGTTATCTCATTGAAACATATAAGATTGTTAAGGGTTTGGACACGCTAGAGGCAGGAACCATGTTCCCCGATGTTGGGGGAGTCCAGAACCAGGGGCCACACACACACAGTTTAAGAATAAGGAGTAAGCCATTTAGAACGGAGACGAGGAAACACTTTTTCTCACAGAGAGTGGTGAGTCTGTGGAATCACGTTTCTCACGGACTCCCTTGAATTCTTTGACAGGTGAGACTGCACATTGGGGAGGTCGAATGCCAGGGGGAAAATACTGGGCCTGTACTCGCTGGAGTTTAGAAGGACGAGGGGGGACCTCATTGAAACGTACAGAATGGTGAAAGGCTTGGATAGAGTGGATGTGGAGATGATGTTTCCACTAGTGGGAGAGTCTAGGACCAGAGGCCACAGCCTCAGAATTAAAGGACGTTCCTTTAGGAAGGAGATGAGGAGGAATTTCTTTAGTCAGAGGGTGGTGAATCTGTGGGATTCTTTGCCCCACAAGGCAATTGTACAGGGCCTTGGTGAGACCACACCTGGAGTATTGCGTACAGTTTTGGTCTCCAAATCTGAGGAAGGACATTATTGCCATAGAGGGAGTGCAGAGACGGTTCACCAGACTGATTCCTGGGATGTCAGGACTGTCTTATGAAGAAAGACTGGATAGACTTGGTTTATACTCTCTAGAATTTAGGAGATTGAGAGGGGATCTTATAGAAGCTTACAAAATTCTTAAGGGGTTGGACAGGCTAGATGCAGGAAGATTGTTCCCGATGTTGGGGAAGTCCAGGACAAGGGGTCACAGCTTAAGGATAAGGGGGAAATCCTTTAAAACCGAGATGAGGAGAACTTTTTTCATACAGAGAGTGGTGAATCTCTGGAACTCTCTGCCACAGAGGGTAGTTGAGGCCACAGTTCATTGGCTATATTTAAGAGGGAGTTAGATGTGGCCCTTGTGGCTAAGGGGATCAGGGGGTATGGAGAGAAGGCAGGTACGGGATACTGATTTGGATGATCAGCCGTGATCATATTGAATGGCGAATGGTGCAGGCTCGAAGGGCTGAATGGCCTACTCCTGCACCTAATTTCTATGTTTCTATGTTTCTATGTTTCCCTACTCTCAGTGGGAAAAGCTTTTCCACATCAACTCTGTCTATCCCTCTCATAATTTTAAAAACCTCTATCAAGTCCCCCCTTAACCTTCTGCGCTCCAAAGAATAAAGCCCTAACTTGTTCAACCTTTCTCTGTAACTTAGTTGCTGAAACCCAGGCAACATTCTAGTAAATCTCCTCTGTACTCTCTCTATTTTGTTGACATCCTTCCTATAATTGGGCGACCAAAATTGTACACCATACTCCAGAATTGGCCTCACCAATGCCTTGTACAATTTTAACATTACATCCCAACTTCTATACTCATTTAACATTACATCCCAACTTCTATACTCATTTAACATTACATCCCAACTTCTATACTTGATGGGCCGAATGGCCTAATTCTACTCCTGAATGGGAACTTGGGATAGTTTTCCTCTGAAAACAGGCCGACAAGCCTGGAGCAAATGCTGGAGTAACTCAGCGGATTACTCCAGCATTTTGTGTCTAGCTACTGGCTAAACCATCACCTGCAGTTCCTTCCTGTACACCGTGTGGGAGGAAACCGGAGCACGTGGAAGAAAACCCACGCAGGTCACGGGGAGAGCGTGCAAACTCCGTGCAGACAGCGCCCGTGGTCGGCATCGAATGATGTCTTTGTTCATCTGTTTGTCTCATCATTGTCTCTGGGTTTGTGTGTCTGAATGGCAGGAATTTGAGATTATCGCCCGGATCAAGTTGCTTCAGAAGGCGTGTCGGAACTACAGCTTTGAGAGGGAGCCCGAGTTTCTCCACTGGTTCGACAGACTGGATACACTGAGTGAGGATGAGAGGTGAGACCCCCCACACCCCCACACCCCCCCACCCCCCCATCCCAAATCCCTACCCACAGCAAACTGCAGCCAAGTGTCGATGCAGCCCAGACCATCACACACAGTCTGAAGAAGGGTCTCGACCCGAAACGTCACCCATTCCTTCTCTCCAGAGATGCTGCCTGTCCCGCTGAGTTACTCCAGCACTTTGTGTCGATCTTCGGTTTTAAACCAGCACCTGCAGTTCCTTCTTAATCATAATCGAGGATGTATATTGCACACGCACATAGGCATGCACACACCCACACCCACACACGCAAGCACACACGCACACATTCCCGCATCCATGCACACACACACACACACACTCACGCACGCACCACACATGCACGCACGCAAACACATACTGTACACACACACGCACACACATATACACACGAGCACACACAGGCACATTGCCACTTTCATTTCATTGCCACTTTCATTTCACTGCACATCTCGTATGTGTAGGTGACAAATAAACT
>NW_026575499.1:25000-35000 GCF_028641065.1 Leucoraja erinaceus
CCGAGACTTTTTCTGGGTGGAAAAAGTTATTCCTCAACACAGTCCTAAATAACCTACCCCTTATTCTTAAACTGTGACCCCCCTGGTTCTGGACTCCCCCCCCCAATATCGGGACCATTTTTCCTACAATGTGGACTTGCTGATGGGACAATAGACAATAGACAACAGGTGCAGGAGTAGGCAATTCGGCCCTTCGAGCCAGCACCGCCATTCAATGTGATCATGGCTGATCATCCCCAATCAGTACCCCGTTCCTGCCTTCTCTCCATACCCCCTGACTCCGCTATCTTTAAGATCCCTATCTAGCTCTCTCTTGAAAGCATCCAGAGAACCGGCCTCCGCCGCCCTCTGAGGCAGAGAATTCCACAGACTCACAACTCTCTGTGTGAGAAAAAGTGTTTCCTCGTCTCCGTTCTAAATGGCTTACCCCTTATTCTTAAACTGTGTGTGTGGCCCCTGGTTCTGGACTCCCCCAACATCGGGAAGATGTTTCCTGCCTCTAGCGTGTCTAATCCCTCATATGTTTCTATAAGATTCCCTCTCATCCTTCTAAACTCCAGTGAATACAAGCCCAGTCGATGCATTCTTTCATCATATGACAGTCCCGCCATCCCGGGAATTAACCTGGTGAACCTACGCTGCACTCCCTCAATAGCAAGAATGTCCTTCCTCAAATTAGGGGACCAAAACTGCACACAATACTCCAGGTGTGGTCTCACTAGGGCCCTGTACAACTGCAGGAGGACCTCTTTGCTCCTATATTCGATTCCTCTTGTTATAAAGACCTCTGCTTTCCTTGCAGCTCAGCTCCCATGCCGAGTCCTGGCCTGATGTCCGGAGGACAAGTTCAGTGGGAATGTCCTGCTTCACCACCGCTGGAGTCGGGCGGTGTTCCGGAGATGTTGGGAGCCAAGGAAAACTCTC
The DNA here is from genome assembly GCF_028641065.1 of Leucoraja erinaceus. Lineage (NCBI taxonomy): Eukaryota > Metazoa > Chordata > Chondrichthyes > Rajiformes > Rajidae > Leucoraja > Leucoraja erinaceus. The sequence continues at coordinate 25,925 of NW_026575499.1, forward strand.
TGTGGCCCATCAATGCCCTGCTCGGCAAGGTTCCCTGGGTAAATCAGTACAATACAATACAACTGTTGGGTCCACTGTTGTTTGTCATGTACATCAATGATCTGGATGATGGTGTGGTAAATTGGATTAGTAAGTATGCAGATGATACCAAGATAGGTGGGGTTGCGGGTAATGAAGTAGAGTTTCAAAGTCTACAGAGAGATTTATGCCAGTTGGAAGAGTGGGCTGAAAGATGGCAGATGGAGTTTAATGCTGATAAGTGTGAGGTGCTACATCTTGGCAGGACAAATCAAAATAGGACGTACATGGTAAATGGTAGGGAATTGAAGAATGCAGGTGAACAGAGGGATCTGGGAATAACCGTGCACAGTTCCCTGAAAGTGGAATCTCATGTAGATAGGGTGGTAAAGAAAGCTTTTGGTGTGCTGGCCTTTATAAATCAGAGCATTGAGTATAGAAGTTGGGATGTAATGTTAAAATTGTACAAGGCATTGGTGAGACCAATTCTGGAGTATGGGGTACAATTTTGGTCGCCTAATTATAGGAAGGATGTCAACAAAATAGAGAGAGTACAGAGGAGATTTACTAGAATGTTGCCTGGGTTTCAACAACTAAGTTACAGAGATAGGTTGAACAAGTTAGTTCTTTATTCTCTGGAGCGCAGAAGGTTAAGGGGGGACTTGATAGAGGTCTTTAAAATGATGAGAGGGATAGACAGAGTTGATGTGGACCAGCTTTTCCCTTTGAGAATAGGGAAGATTCAAACAAGAGGACATGACTTGAGAATTAAGGGACAGAAGTTTAGGGGTAACATGAGGGGGAACTTCTTTACTCAGAGAGTGGTAGCGGTGTGGAATGAGCTTCCAGTGGAAGTGGTGGAGGCAGGTTCGTTGGTATCATTTAAAAATAAATTGGACAGGCATATGGACGAGAAGGGAATGGAGGGTTATAGTATGAGTGCAGGCAGGTGGGACTAAGGGGGAAAAAAGTTGTTCAGCACGGACTTGTAGGGCCGAGATGGCCTGTTTCCGTGCTGTAATGGTTATATGGTTATATGGTTATTAAGAGATATGAGCTACAGGGAGAGGTTGGATGGCTTAGATTCAGTCAGAGGGTAGTTAGAAGGTATTAAAGGGTGTTCTTTTAGAAAGTTGGTGCGGAGGGTTATATGGTTATATGGTTAGATAGTGTGTGCGTACATATGTTGGTCATTCACCGTCTCTCAGGTTATGGCATGCCGTTATGTATTGTGCACCAAGATGTGCCGTATTTCCTTCACCAAGGATTATTCCTAGTGTTGATGTATCATCTAGTTCTTTAAAATCAGGGCCACACAAAAAAGCTGGAGAAACTCAGCGGGTGCAGCAGCATCTATGGAGCGAAGGAAATAGGCAACGTTTCGGGCCGAAACCCTTCTTCAGACTGGTCGGGGGCGGGGACAAGAAAGGGAAAAGGAGGAGGAGCCCGAAGGCTGGGGGATGGGAGGAGACAGCAGGGGGACTGAGGAAGGGGAGGAGACAGCAAGGACTAACAAAATTGGGAGAATTCAATGTTCATGCCCCCAGGATGCAGAATCCCCAAGCGGAATATGAGGTGCTGTTCCTCCAATTTCCGGTGCTGCTCGCTGTGGCCATGGAGGAGACCCAGGACAGAGAGGTCGGAGACGGAGTGGGAGGGGGAGTTGAAGTGCTGAGCCACCGGGAGGTCAGCTTGGTTATTGCGGACCGAGCGGAGGTGTTCGGCGAAACGATCGCCCAACCTCCGCTTGGTCTCACCGATATAGATCTGCTGACATCTAGAGCGGCGGACGCAATAGATGAGGTTGGAAGAGATGCAGGTAAACCTCTGTCGCACCTGGAACGATTGCTTGGGTCCTTGAACGGAGTCGAGGAGGGAGGTAAAGGGACAAGTGTTGCATCTCTTGCGGTTGCAAGGGAAAGTGCCCGGGGAGGGGGTGGTGCGGGAGGGAAGGGAAGAATTGACAAGGGAGTTATGGAGGGAGCGGTCTTTGCGGAAGGCAGATATAGAAACATAGACATAGAAATTAGGTGCAGGAGTAGGCCATTCGGCCCTTCGAGCCTGCACAGCCATTCAATATGATCATGGCTGATCATCCAACTCAGTATCCCGTACCTGCCTTCTCTCCATACCCCCTGATCCCCTTAGCCACAAGGGCCACATCTAACTCCCTCTTAAATATAGCCAATGAACTGGCCTCAACTACCCTCTGTGGCAGAGAGTTCCAGAGATTCACCACTCTCTGCGTGAAAAAAGTTCTTCTCATCTCGGTTTTAAAGGATTTCCCCTTTATCCTTAAGCTGTGACCCCTTGTCCTGGACTTCCCTAACATTGGGAACAATCTTCCTGCATCTAGCCTGTCCAACCCCTTAAGAATTTTGTAAGTTTCTATAAGATCCCCTCTCAATCTTCTAAATTCTAGAGAGCATAAACCAAGTCTATCCAGTCTTTCTTCATAAGACAGTCCTGACATCCCAGGAATCAGTCTGGTGAACCGTCTCTGCACTCCCTCTATGGCAATAATGTCCTTCCTCAGATTTGGAGACCAAAACTGTACGCAATACTCCAGGTGTGGTCTCACCAAGACCCTGTACAACTGCAGTAGAACCTCTCTGCTCCTATACTCAAATCCTTTTGCAATGAAAGCTAACATACCATTCGCTTTCTTTACTGCCTGCTGCACCTGCATGCCTACCTTCAATGACTGGTGTACCATGACACCCAGGTCTCGCTGCATCTCCCCCTTTCCCAATCGGCCACTATTTAGATAATAGTCTGCTTTCCTATTTTTGCCACCAAAATGGATAACCTCACATTTATCCACATTATACTGCATCTGCCAAACATTTGCCCACTCACCCAGCCTATCCACGTCACCTTGCAGTCTCCTAGCATCCTCCTCACAGCTAACACTGCCCCCCAGCTTAGTGTCATCCGCAAACTTGGAGATATTGCCTTCAATTCCCTCATCCAGATCATTAATATATATTGTAAATAGCTGTCATGGGGGGGAGATGGGAAGATGTGGCGAGTGGTGGGGTCACGTTGGAGGTGGCGAAACTGACGGAGGATTTAAAATCAGGGGGTTGCCTCACGCTGAGTTTGACAAAGTCTGTCTCCCTCTCTCTCGTTCTTCTGCAGCGCCCGAAGTTCCCGTCCATCTCCTCGCTGGACTCGGCTGGCATCGAACCCTCGCCCGCCTGCCCCCCTTCCCCCGGCGGCCTGTCTCCCGCCGCGGCCTACGCCAAGGGTCACCGCCGCTCGGCCTCGTGCGGTGCATCCTACGCCTCCCCGTCTCCCGCCGGCTCGCCGCGGACCGATTGCCGCATCATCCGCGTGGGCCTGGACCTGGCCAATGGCAACGTCTACAAGAGCATCCTGGTGAGAAGCGTTGACACGTTGTGGGGGGTAGTATCAGGCCGTTCGGCCCGTTGTTCCTCCCCGCCCCCCGTCTCCCCTTCCGCACCTAAACCACGGGTTTGAAGAAGGGTTTCATAGAAACATAGAAATTAGGTGCAGGAGTAGAGGCCATTCGGCCCTTCGAGCCTGCACCATTCGCCATTCATAGAAACATAGAAACATAGAAATTAGGTGCAGGAGTAGGCCATTTGGCCCTTCGAGCCTGCACCATTCGCCATTCAATACGATCATGGCTGATCATCCAACTCAGTATCCCGTACCTGCCTTCTCTCCATACCCCCTGATCCCCTTGGCCACAAGGGCCACATCTAACTCCCTCTGTGTATGACTGCAGAAACAACATTTCATTTGAGCCTCTATGAGGTTCAAGTGACAGATAAATGAATTGTATGTATTAACCATATAACCATATAACAATTACAGCACGGAAACAGGCCATCTCGACCCTTCTAGTCCGTGCCGAACACATATTCTCCCCATGTCCCATATACCTGCGCTCAGACCATAACCCTCCATTCCCTTCCCATCATAGAAACATAGAAACATAGAAATTAGGTGCAGGAGTAGGCCATTCGGCCCTTCGAGCCTGCACCATTCGCCATTCAATATGATCATGGCTGATAATCCAACTCAGTATCCCATACCTGCCTTCTCTCCATACCCCCTGATCCCCTTAGCCACAAGGGCCACATCTAACTCCCTCTTAAATATAGCCAATGAACTGTGGCCTCGACTACCCTCTGCGGCAGAGAGTTCCAGAGATTCACCACTCTCTGTGTGAAAAAAGTTCTTCTCATCTCGGTTTTAAAGGATTTCCCCCTTATCCTTAAGCTGTGACCCCTTGTCCTGGACTTCCCCAACATCGGGAGCAATCTTCCTGCATCTAGCCTGTCCAACCCCTTAAGAATTTTGTAAGTTTCTATCAGATCCCCTCTCAATCTCCTAAATTCTAGAGAATATAAACCAAGTCTATCCAGTCTTTCTTCATTAGACAGTCCTGACATCCCAGGAATCAGTCTGGTGAACCGTCTCTGCACTCCCTCTATGGCAATAATGTCCTTCCTCAGATTTGGAGACCAAAACTGTACGCAATACTCCAGGTGTGGTCTCACCAAGACCCTGTACAACTGCAGTAGAACCTCCCTGCTCCTATACTCAAATCCTTTTGCTATGAATGCTAACTTACCATTCGCTTTCTTCACTGCCTGCTGCACCTGCACGCCTACCTTCAATGACTGGTGTACCATGACACCCAGGTCTCGCTGCATCTCCCCCTTTCCCAATCGGCCACCGTTTAGATAATAGTCTGCTTTCCCGTTTTTGCCACCAAAATGGATAACCTCATATTTATCCACATTATACTGCATCTGCCAAACATTTGCCCACTCACCCAGCCTATCCAAGTCACCTTGCAGTCTCCTAGCATCCTCCTCACAGCTAACACTGCCCCCCAGCTTAGTGTCATCCGCAAACTTGGTAGATGTTGCCTTCAATTCCCTCATCCAGATCATTAATATATATTGTAAATAGCTGGGGTCCCAGCACTGAGCCTTGCGGTACCCCACTAGTCACTAGTCACTTGAAGAAGGGTTTCGGCCCGAAACGTTGCCTATTTCCTTCGCTCCATAGATGCTGCTGCACCCGCTGAGTTTCTCCAGCTTTTTTGTGTACCCACGGCCAACATTTAATGAGGTCACAAGTGATACTTTAGACTAAACTAAACTAAATGAAACGGAACGAAACAAGGGCGTGTATTCCTGCCCTTCCCTCTCTCCCCTTGAGGGGGCAATAGTGAGCCACCACCTCCAACGACAAGGGCGTTGATTGCCCTTCCCTCTGTGAGCTGGAGGGGGCGATGGCGAGTCATAGTCATAGAGTGATACAGTGTGGAAACAGGCCCATTGGCCCAACTTGCCCACACCGGCCAACATGTCCCATCTACACTAGTCCCACCTGCCTGCGTTTGGTCCATATCCCTCCAAACCTGTCCTATCCATGTACCTGTCCAACTGTTTCTTAAACATTGGGACAGTCCCAGCCTCAACTACCTCCTCTGGCAGCTCGTTCCATACACCCACCACCCTTTGTGTGAAAAAGTCACCCCTCAGATTCCTATTAAATCTTTCCCCCTTCACCTTGAACCTGTGTCCTCTGGTCCTCGATTCCCCTACTCTGGGCAAGAGACTCTGTGCATCTACCCGATCTATTCATATAACCATATAATAACTATATAACAATTACAGCACGGAAACAGGCCATCTCGACCCTTCTAGTCCGTGCCGAACACATAATCTCCCCTAGTCCCATATACCTGCGCTCAGACCATAACCCTCCATTCCCTTCCCATCCATATAACTATCCAATTTATTTTTAAATGATAAAAACGAACCTGCCTCCACCACCTTCACTGGAAGCTCATTCCACACAGCTACCACTCTCTGAGTAAAGAAGTTCCCCCTCATGTTACCCCTAAACTTCAGTCCCTTAATTCTCAAGTCATGTCCCCTTGTTTGAATCTTCCCTGCTCTCAGTGGGAAAAGCTTTTCCACGTCAACTCTGTCTATCCCTCTCATCATTTTAAAAACCTCTATCAAGTCCCCCCTTAACCTTCTGCGCTCCAAAGAATAAAGCCCTAACTTGTTCAACCTTTCTCTGTAACTTAGTTGCTGAAACCCAGGCAACATTCTAGTAAATCTAATAGGAGTCAGAGTACCCCTCAGATTCCTATTAAATCTTTTCCCCTTCACCTTGAACCTGTGTCCTCTGGTCCTCGATTCCCCTACTCTGGGCAGGAGACTCTACCTGATCTATTCCTCTCATGATTTTGTACGGCATTCGCAAGAATCCTCCAGTCCACAAGACTTCTTTGGATTCATCGCCAACCACAAGGGCTTCTGTCACCGCCCTTACAGCCAGACTCCACGGTGGCGCAGCGGGTAAAACCGCCGTCTCTCGGTGCCGTCGACCCAGGTTCGATCCTGACCCACGGCGCTGGCTGTGCGGAGTTTTCGCGTGGGTTGTCGACCCAGGTGCTGCCACACTCCAAGGGCGGGTGGGTGGGGAAGTTAATCATATAACCATATAACCATATAACAATTACAGCACGGAAACAGGCCATCTCGGCCCTACAAGTCCGTGCTGAACAAATTTTTTTTTCCCCTTAGTCCCACCTGCCTGCACTCATACCATAACCCTCCATTCCCTTCTCATCCATATGCCTATCCAATTTATTTTTAAATGATACCAACGAACCTGCCTCCACCACTTCCACTGGAAGCTCATTCCACACCGCTACCACTCTCTGAGTAAAGAAGTTCCCCCTCATATTACCCCTAAACTTCTGTCCCTTAATTCTGAAGTCATGTCCTCTTGTTTGAATCTTCCCTATTCTCAAAGGGAAAAGCTTGTCCACATCAACTCTGTCCATCCCTCTCATCATTTTAAAGACCTCTATCAAGTCCCCCCTTAACCTTCTGCGCTCCAGAGAATAAAGACCTAACTTATTCAACCTTTCTCTGTAACTTAGTTGTTGAAACCCAGGCAACATTCTAGTAAATCTCCTCTGTACTCTCTCTATTTTGTTGACATCCTTCCTATAATTGGGCGAGCAAAATTGTACACCATACTCCAGATTTGGTCTCACCAATGCCTTGTACAATTTTAACATTACATCCCAGCTTCTATACTCAATGCTCTGATTTATAAAGGCTAGCATGCCAAAAGCTTTCTTTACCACCCTATCTATATGAGATTCCACCTTCAAGGAACTATGCACGGTTATTCCCAGATCCCTCTGTTCATCTGTATTCTTCAATTCCCTACCATTTACCATGTACGTCCTATTTTGATTTGTCCTGCCAAGGTGTAGCACCTCACATTTATCAGCATTAAACTCCATCTGCCATCTTTCAGCCCATTTTTCCAAATGGCCTATCTGTAATCGCCTGCTATAAGGTGGCCCTGGTGCGTGGAGAGCATGTTGGGATCTTGAGAGGTTCAACAGTGAAACTAGTACAGAGACACGGGGTGGGGGGGGGGGGGGAGGAGTGGCGGAGACAGAGGGGGTGCCAGTTAGAGAAGTCGATATTCGTGCCAAAGATAGACACAAAATGCTGGAGTAACTCAGCGGGACAGGCAGCATCTCTGGGGAGAAGGGATGGGTGACGTTTCGGGTCGAGACCCTTCTTCAGACTGGTCAGGGAGAGGGAAACGAGAGATATAGACGGTGATGTAGAGAGATAAAGAACAATGAATGAAAGATACGCAAAAATGTAACGATGAGAAAGGAACCAGGCCGTTGGTAGCTGTTTGTTGGGTGAGAACAAGAAGCTGGTGTGAAATGGGTGGGGGGTGGAGAGAGAGGGGAAACAAGGTTTACTAGACGTTAGAGAAATCAGTGTTCATACCCCCTGGTATTGGAAGGAACTGCAGATGCTGGTTTAAATGGGAGGGAGTGCAGAGACGGTTCACCAGACTGATTCCTGGGATGTCAGGACTGTCTTATGAAGAAAGACTGGATAGGCTTGGTTATACTCTCTAGAATTTAGAAGATTGAGAGGGGATCTTATAGAAACTTACAAAATTCTTAAGGGGTTGGACAGGCTAGATGCAGGAAGATTGTTCCCGATGTTGGGGAAGTCCAGGACAAGGGATCACAGCTTAAGAATAAGGGGGAAATCCTTTAAAACCGAGATGAGGATAACTTTTTTCACACAGAGAGTGGTGAATCTCTGGAACTCTCTTCCGCAGAGGGTAGTCGAGGCCACACAGTTCATTGGCTATATTTAAGAGGGAGTTAGATGTGGCCCTTGTGGCTAAGGGGATCAGGGGGTATGGAGAGAAGGCAGGTACGGGATACTGAGTTGGATGATCAGCCATGATCATATTGAATGGCGGTGCAGGCTCGAAGGGCCGAATGGCCTACTCCTGCACCTAATTTCTATGTTTCTATGTTGAGGCCAGTTCATTGGCTATATTTAAGTGGGAGTTAGATGTGGCCCTTGTGGCCAAGGGGATCAGAGGGTATGGAGAGAAGGCAGGTACGGGATACTGAGTTGGATGATCAGCCATGATCATATTGAATGGCGGTGCAGGCTCGAAGGGCCGAATGGCCTCTACTCCTGCACCTAATTTCTATGTTTCTATATTTCTATGTTTCTAACGCAAAGGTGGACAAAGGAAAGACTCTGAACTCTTGAAGTTCTCCTCATCTCGGTTTTAAAGGATTTCCCCCTTATCCTTAAGCTGTGACCCCTTGTCCTGGAGTAACTCAGCGGGACAGGCAGCATCTCTGGAGAGAAGGAATGGGTGACATTTTGGGTCTTGACCTGAAACAACTCCCATTCCTTCTCTCCAGAGATGCTGCCTGTCCCGCTGAGTTACTCCAGCATTTTTGGGTCAATGTTCATACCGCTGGGGTGTAAGCTGCCCAAGCGAAATATGAGATGCTGTTCCTCCAATTAGCGCTGGGCCTCACTCTGACAGTGGAGGAGGCCCAGGACAGAAAGGTCGGTGTGGGAATGGGAGGGGGAGTTAAAGTGCTGAGCCACTGGGAGATCAGGTAGGTCTAGGCAGATTAATTAGGCTTGGAAGAGTGGGAATATCAAGGGAAAGTTTGATCCCGGCCATTCTCAAACTT
>NW_026575499.1:37500-45028 GCF_028641065.1 Leucoraja erinaceus
CTGTTCTAGAGATGACTCGACAGTTATACAGGGTCTTGGTGAGACCACACCTGGAGTATTGCGTACAGTTTTGGTCTCCAAATCTGAGGAAGGACATTATTGCCATAGAGGGAGTGCAGAGACGGTTCACCAGACTGATTCCTGGGATGTCAGGACTGTCTTATGAAGAAAGACTGGATAGACTTGGTTTATACTCTCTAGAATTTAGGAGATTGAGAGGGGATCTTATAGAAACTTACAAAATTCTTAAGGGGTTGGACAGGCAAGATGCAGGAAGATTGTTCCCGATGTTGGGGAAGTCCAGGACAAGGGGTCACAGCTTAAGGATAAGGGGGAAATCCTTTAAAACCGAGATGAGAAGAACTTTTTTCACACAGAGAGTGGTGAATCTCTGGAACTCTCTGCCACAGAGGGTAGTTGAGGCCACACAGTTCATTGGCTATATTTAAGAGGGAGTTAGATGTGGCCCTTGTGGCTAAGGGGATCAGGGGGTATGGAGAGAAGGCAGGGATGTGATACTGAGTTGGATGATCAGCCATGATCATATTGAATGGCGGTGCAGGCTCGAAGGGCCGAATGGCCTACTCCTGCACCTAATTTCTATGTTTCTATCAGGAGAGGTTGAGCAGGCTGGGGACTCCATTCCTTGGAGCGCAGGAGGATGAGGGGTGATCGAGAGAGGTATAGAGAGAGGTGTACAAGATTAATTCTTGATTGGTACGGGTGTCAGGGGTTATGGGGAGAAGGCAGGAGAATGGGGTTGGGAGGGAGAGATAGATCAGCCATGATTGAATGGTGGAGTTGGCTTGATGGGCCAAATGGCCCAATTCTGCTCCTGTTAACTTATCAATCCCTCCCCTCCTCCACGATCGTGAAGACCAGGAGGAGAGGAAAGGTGCTCGGCTGGTAAGGCAGCATCCGTGAAGGGAGAAACAGAGCGATGGCCTTTGGTCTGAACAGGGAGAGAGAGACGGGGAGAAACACAGAGGGAGAGAGTTGGGGAGATAACACGATGATGAGCGTTTGGCAACACTGGGCCTGCACTCGCTGGAGTTTAGAAGCATGAGGGGGGACCTCATTGAAACTTGCCGAATAGTGAAAGGCCTGGATAGAGTGGATGTGGAGAGTTGGGATGTAATGTTAAAATTGTACAGAGGGATCTGGGTATAACCGTGCATAGTTCCTTGAAGGTGGAATCTCATATAGATAGGGTGGTAAAGAAAGCTTTTGGTATGCTGGCCTTTATAAATCAGAGCATTGAGTATAGAAGCTGGGATGTAATGTTAAAATTGTACAAGGCATTGGTGAGGCCAAATCTGGAGTATGGTGTACAATTTTGGTCGCCAAATTATAGGAAGGATGTCAACAAAATAGAGAGAGTACAGAGGAGATTTACTAGAATGTTGCCTGGGTTTCAGCAACTAAGTTACAGAGATAGGTTGAACAAGTTAGGGCTTTATTCTCTGGAGCGCAGAAGGTTAAGGGGGGACTTGATAGAGGTCTTTAAAATGATGAGAGGGATAGACAGAGTTGACGTGGAAAAGCTTTTCCCACTGAGAGTAGGGAAGATTCAAACAAGGGGACATGACATGAGAATTAAGGGACTGAAGTTTAGGGGTAACATGAGGGGGAACTTCTTTACTCAGAGAGTGGTGGCTGTGTGGAATGAGCTTCCAGTGGAAGTGGTGGAGGCAGGTTCGTTTTTATCATTTAAAAATAAATTGGATAGTTATATGGATGGGAAGGGAATGGAGGGTTATGGTCTGAGCGCAGGTATATGGGACTAGGGGAGATTATGTGTTCGGCACGGACTAGAAGGGTCGAGATGGCCTGTTTCCGTGCTGTAATTGTTATGTGGTTATATTTATGGTTATATGGATGTTTCCACTGGTGGGAGAGTCTAGGACCAGAGGGCACAGCCTCAGAATTAAAGGGCGCTCGTTTAGAAGGGAGGTGAGGAGGAACTTCTATAATCAGAGGGTGGTGAATCTGTGGAAGTCATTGCCTTGGTGGGCGGTGGAGGCCAAGTCAGTGGATATTTTTAAGGCAGAGATAGATAGATTCTTGATTAGTGCGGGTGTCAGGGGTTATGGGGAGAAGGCAGGAGAATGGGGTTGGGAGGGAGAGATAGATCAGCCATGATTGAATGGCGGAGTAGACTCGATGGGCAGGGTCCACTCGCTGTCAAGGATTTGGAGGGGGGGGGGGGAGGAGGAAGCGGGAAGGGGGCAGAGATTGAATTTGGCCTGATGAGAATTCCCCGGGATCGGGAAAAGCACACGGACTCAAGTTCGCCAGGTTAATTCCCGGGATGGCAGGACTGACATATGATGGAAGAATGGGTCGACTGGCCTTGTATTCACTGGAATTTAGAAGGATGAGAGGATATCTTATAGAAACATATTCAATTCTTCAAGGGATTGGACAGGCTAGATGCAGGAAGCATGTTCCCGATGTTGGGGGAGTCCAGAACCAGGGGTCACACAGTTTAAGAATAAGGGGTAGACCATTTAGAACCGTGCATAGTTCCTTGAAGGTGGAATCTCATATAGATAGGGTGGTAAAGAAAGCTTTTGGTATGCTGGCCTTTATAAATCAGAGCATTGAGTATAGAAGCTGGGATGTAATGTTAAAATTGTACAAGGCATTGGTGAGACCAAATCTGGAGTATGGTGTACAATTTTGGTCGCCCAATTATAGGAAGGATGTCAACTAAATAGAGAGAGTACAGAGGAGATTTACTAGAATGTTGCCTGGGTTTCAACAACTAAGTTACAGAGATAGGTTGAATAAGTTAGGTCTTTATTCTCTGGAGCGCAGAAGGTTAAGGGGGGACTTGATAGAGGTCTTTAAAATGATGAGAGGGATAGACAGAGTTGATGTGGACAAGCTTTTCCCTTTGAGAATAGGGAGGATTCAAACAAGAGGACATGACTTCAGAATGAAGGGACAGAAGTTTAGGGGTAATATGAGGGGGAACTTCTTTACTCAGAGAGTGGTAGCGGTGTGGAATGAGCTTCCAGTGGAAGTGGTGGAGGCAGATTCATTGGTATCATTTAAAAATAAATTGGATAGGCATATGGATGAGAAGGGAATGGAGGGTTATGGTATGAGTGCAGGCAGGTGGGACTAAGGGGAAAAAAAGTTGTTCGGCACGGACTTGTAGGGCCGAGATGGCCTGTTTCCGTGCTGTAATTGTTATATGGTTATAATTAGTTATATGGTTATATGAGGAAAAACGTTTTCAGCCAGAGAGTTGTGAATCTGTGGAATTCTCTGCCACAGAAGGCAGTGGAGGCCAACTCACTGGATGTTTTCAAGAGAGAGTTAGATTTAGCTCTTGGGGCTAACGGAATCAGGGGATATGGGGGGAAAGCAGGAACGGGGTACTGATTGTGGATGATTATATTGAATGGTGGTGCTGGCTCGAAGGGCCGAATGGCCTACTCCTGCACCTATGTTTCAAAGAAATCTCGAACGTCTGCTCTTCACGGCCAATCCTCGTTCAACCGGCTTGGAAGATGGGAATCTCAGCAGCAGTTAGAGAGGACATGATCTGTGGCCGTTGCTCTGCTGAGAGTTAGGTGGAAGAGTTTGCACCTCTCCGAACTGTTTCTGAAGACACTCTGTCCGTAGATACGCGGAACTGCTGGATGTTCTTCAGCCATGATCGAATGGCGGAGTAGACTTGATGGGCCGAATGGCCTAATTCTGTTCCTGTCACTTACGGACGGGCTCCTGCTGGTTTAGGACACGGAGTGCCGGGCGGGTCGGGCAGCAATCCTGGAGAACGTGGATAGGTGAAGCTCCGGATCAAGTCCATTCTTCAGACCCATGTTCTCTGGAGGTGCGGCCCAGCTCGCTGTGTTACTCCGACACTTGGAGCCCTTTCTACAGAGGTCCCCCTTGAAGGGAATGAAGATGCCTCATCAGGGTTCCAAGGAAGGGCTATCCCCAACGGCCGGCCATTATCACTACAAACACAAAGCCAGGGGGTCTCTCACCCCCCACACTGAAACACTACATGGAGATGGGATCGGGGCGGGATGGTTGGGGCTCTGTTGATGCTCTGTATTTATACGTGGCTCGTCATTATGGTCTGATGAGCCCACTCTGCTGGGAAAACAAAAACAGTCTCATCTTTCAAGCCTTGGTCATTGTCTTCATTGTCTGTGTCTGTCTCCCTGAGGCTCTTGTACACCCGTGAATGAATGAACAGATGTATGTGTGAATGGATGAGTGTGAGTGAGTGAACTAATGAATGAGTGAATTAATGAATGATTGAATGAGTGAGTGAATGAATGAATGAGTGAATGAATGAGTGAGTGAATGAGTGAGTGAGTGAATGATTGAGTGAGTGAGTGAATGAATGAGTGAATGATGAGTGAGTGAATGAGTGAGTGAGTGAATTAATGAGTGAATTAATGTATGAGTGAATTAATGAATGAGTGAGTGAATGGATAAGTGAATTAATGAATGTGTGATTAATGAATGAGTGTGTGAAAAACTGAGTGCATGAATGAGTGAATGGATGAGTGAATTAATGAATGAGTGAGTGAATGATTGATGGATGAATGAGTGAGTGTGAATGAGTGAGTGAGTGAATGAATGAGTGAGTGGGTAAATGAATGATTGAGTGAATTAATGAATGTGTGAATTAATGAATGAGTGTGTGAATGAGTGAGTGAATGGATGAGTTAATTAATGAATGCGTGAGTGAATGAATGAGTGAGTGTGAATGATGAGTGAATTAATGATTGAGTGAATGAATGTGTGAATGAATGTATGAGTGTGAATGAATGAATGAGTGAAGTGAATGAACATCAGCTGTGATCAGACATGGCACCTGGCCGTTGGGGGGGGGGGGGGGGGGGGGGGGTTTTCCTCACCTCCACGTCATTCTGTGCTTCAAACCGGGCTTAGATAGATAGATAGATCCTTTAATAATCCTTTACAGGAAATTACAGTGCCACAACAGCTTCAAGACAGACATAACACCACACATTTCCTCCGATAGCTTCCATAAGTTAAAATACAATGAATGAATACTAAAAATAATGCAAAATTATTTTTGTGCATTGTAAAACCTTATAGCAGCTGGTATACAAGACTTCCTATATCTCTCCGTTTTGCACATTGGTGCAATCAGTCTCTGACTGAAGATGCTGCACTTCATCACCTTCAGGGCGTGGAGTGGGTGAGTGGGGTTGGTCATTATTGAACGGGTATGTTAGCTTTCATTGCAAAAGGATTTGAGTATAGGAGCAGGGAGGTTCTACTGCAGTTGTACAGGGTCTTGGTGAGACCACACCTGGAGTATTGCGTACAGTTTTGGTCTCCAAATCTGAGGAAGGACATTATTGCCATAGAGGGAGTGCAGAGACGGTTCACCAGACTGATTCCTGGGATGTCAGGACTGTCTTATGAAGAAAGACTGGATAGACTTGGTTTATACTCTCTAGGATTTAGGAGATTGAGAGGGGATCTTATAGAAACTTACAAAATTCTTAAGGGGTTGGACAGGCTAGATGCAGGAAGATTGTTCCCGATGTTGGGGAAGTCCAGGACAAGGGGTCACAGCTTAAGGATAAGGGGGAAATCCTTTAAAACCGAGATGAGAAGAACTTTTTTTCACACAGAGAGTGGCGAATCTCTGGAACTCTCTGCTGCAGAGGGTTGTTGAGGCCAGTTCATTGGCTATATTTAAGAGGAAGTTAGATGTGGCTAAGGGGATCAGGGGGTATGGAGAGAAGGCAGGTACGGGATACTGAGTTGGATGATCAGCCATGATCATATTGAATGGCGGTGCAGGCTCAAAGGGCCGAATGTCCTCTACTCCTGCACCTAATTTATATGTTTCTATCAGGCAGAGAGGCATCGATGTCACAGGCTGGTGTTGATGTCCTGTAGTTGGTGATGGCTAGGATGCGTTGCCCAGCTGTTGTGTGTCCTCGCTGTCATTGAAGTGGCCGTGGATTTTCCGGGCATGCGCTCCCTAATGGACCGGGACAGTTTGCCGCTCGCTGTTCTCAGGGCCCCCTTATCACCTGCTCTCAACGCCGTGTCTCTGGCTCTCAACAGCACACGTACAATGAGTGTGAATGAATGAGTGAGTGTGTGAATGAATGAGTGAATGAACAAATAAGTGTGTAAATAAATTAATGCGTGAATGAATGAATGAATTAATTAATGTGTGTGAATGCATGAATGTATGAATGAATGTATGTATGAATGTGTGATGAATATATGAATGAATGTGTGAATGAATGTATGAATGAATGTGTGAATGAATGAGTTAATGTGTGAATGAATGAGTGAATGAATGAATGCAAGAGTGAATGTATGAGTGGATGAATGTGTGCTGAATTAATATGTGTGAATGAATGAATGTGTGAATGAATGTGAATGAATGAGTTAATGATGTGTGAATGAATGAGTGAGTGAATGAATGAGTGAATGAATGAGTTGATGAATGTGTGAATGAATGGATGAGTTAATGGATGTGTGAATGAGTTAATGTATGTGTGAATGAATGAATGTGAATCAATGTGTGAATGAATGAGTTAATGTATGTGTGAATGTATGAATTAATGAATGAATGTGTGAATGCATATGTGTGAATGAAGAATCAATGTGAATGAATGAATGAGTTAATGAATGTGTGAATGAATGTGTATGAATGAATGAATGAATGAATGATGAGTGTGCGAATCAATGTGTGAATGAATGAAAGAATGTGTGGATGGATTAAAAAGGTATTGAATGAATGAATGAATGAATGAATGACTGAATGACACTTTATAGTCAGATGTGACATGTCCCAGTGAAAATTATTTGCATAAAGGCACCAACAGTTACCAAGTGTCCCGTGCCAGGTCCCCCCTTTGCCCTCCCCCTCCCTCACAGTAATCCCCCCCCCCCCCCCCCCCACATGAGTAGTCTTCCGTCCAAAAGCAACGAGAACTAGAGGACATGGTTCAAGGTGGGGGGTGGGGGGGAGGGGGGGGGGAGATTAACTGTGGGCAGGTGGGACTGGTACGCGGACGTGGCGCCGACGGACGAGAAGACAAAGCAAAGATGTCGAAACCAAAGAACCGAATGGAAACGAGGCCGAAACGCCAATAAACCGAAATATAACAAAGATGAAATGCCTACTAATGAATGAGTGGATGAGTGTGTGAATGAACGAGTGCGTGAATGAATGTGTGGATGAGTGGATGATGAGTGTGTGAATGAGTGTGTGAATGAATGTGTGTGTGAATGAATGAATGAATGAGTGTGTGAATGAATGTGTGTGTGAATGAATGAGTGTGTGATGAATGTGTGAATGAATGAGTGTGTGATTGAATGAGTGTGTGAATGAATGAATGAGTGCGTGATGAATGTGTGAATCAGTGAATGTATGAGTGTGTGAATGAATGTGCGTGAATTAATGTGTGAATGAGTGAATGATGAGTGAATGATAGTGTGAATGAATGAGTGTGTGAATGAATGAGTGTGCGAATGAATGAGTGTGTGAATGAATGTG
>NW_026575500.1:0-44992 GCF_028641065.1 Leucoraja erinaceus
ATGGTAATAAGGACAGTCCCGCCTTGTCCTCACCTTCCACCCCATCAGCCGTCGCATACAGCATATAATCCTCCAACATTTTCCAGAAACATCTACTCTCAATTTAATCAAAATGATTATTTTTTGCACAAGACATCTGACTAAAACTGTTATGGATATTTAGTATGAAAATATTAATCATGGATAGACAATAACACAAAATATAGATGATTTAGCTGTTCTTATGAAATGATTGCTCAAATAAATAATGAATTTATTTATCTTGAGAGTGGGTGTTTCTGGATTGTGATTGATTGGAACGTTGCCATTGCCGTAGATATTAAGCCCATATCGGCAGGCAAGACACGGCCGATTTGTATGTGGGCCTAAATAACATTTTCGCATCATAAGATTAGACTAAAGCTACCCCAAGCACCAAGATTATATGTGAAATAAACGACATACCTTTTGTTTTGTCCTGAAATTGCGATCCGTGACGTTGAAGGCGCGGAGGGCGTAAACCAGGTTGGGGTTCAAGTGGGCATTGTGGAGTTTAAAAATAGCTAGAAATTTGTGTTTATTTATTAAAGTACCGCATATATAGAGCAGCAGCACAGTGATAAGACTTTCAAATGTGTCCATCTTTGTGACTTCTGTGGATGCAAAGCAACTTATGCATGCAGTGCAGAAGTTTTTAGAGAAGTTGGTCTATCTAGTAGCCGGATGCTATATCCAGTCTGCTTCTAAATGAAAACTTCATGGGCTGTAATTTAAAATTGTAAGCCCTACAATTAGGAATACCAAGTCTCAGTTTACTGTACTAATGCCAGGAGTGGCCATTGTGTTCCAAGTGCTGTGTTTGAGTGGTAAATGTTGAGGTATTGGCTCGAGAGGCGTTGACAAGGAGGGAGAGCAGTGAAAAGATGAGACAGGATCGAGTATTTTTAGCTTTCCTCTTTAGCTTTCAAGGGAAGTTAGGATAGTTGTTTGCTTTTTTTGCAGGATGTGGGAGATCAGGGGAACTTTCAGTGTTCCTGGTGACTACACATGAGTGGGGAGTGTCTCCACCTGTAACTCGCGACTGCCCAAATCTAGCTACAGTTATAGGGGACGTGTATTGGTATCAATGCCATAGGGAAAAAAAGGGAAGTTAAAAAGCAAGACCTTAAGGGTAGACAAAATTGCTGGAGAAACTCAGCGGGTGCAGCAGCATCTATGGAGCAAAGGAAATAGGCAACGTTTCATGTCAAAACCTTTCTTGAGGGGGTGGGGGGGGGGGGGGGGGGGGGGGGGGGGAGCGTAGAAGAAGATGTTTCTATCCAGTGTGTTCAAAATGGGTCTTTGAAGAAAACAAGCAATTAATTCCATTTCCCTGCTATTTTTGAAAATCAATTTCAAATAGACATTGACATCCCTCCACCCTCGTTGAAAGTTGTGGGTGTGCTGTTGAGATTATCCCCACTATTCCAGGCTGTATCCTAGATAACAACTCCCAAGTCAAATCTTGTGTATGCCGGTGGTGGAGTTAAGGTGTGCCAGGAGGGTTTCAGCCCGAAACGTTGCCTATTTCCTTCGCTCCATAGATGCTGCTGCACCCGCTGAGTTTCTCCAGCATTTTTGTGTACCTTCGATTTTCCAGCATCTGCAGTTCCTTCTTAAACCCCAAGTCAAATCTGTCAGGTTAACCTGGCTTTTGAATCAGTTTCTCCATTAAAACCATTAAAACCGACTGGCTCCCACCGACATCTACTACAAATCTACCGATCCCCAACTCCCAATTCCTCCGTCTACGCCGCATCTGTGCCCAAGATAAGGTGTTCCATACCAGGGCATCGGAGATGTCCTCATTCATTAGGAAACAGGGGTTCCCCTCTTCAATTATAGATGAGGCTCTCACTAGGGTCTCCTCGACTCCGCTCTTACTCCCCCCTCCCCCATTGGTAATAAGGACAGTCCCGCCTTGTCCTCACCTTCCACCCCATCAGCTGTTGCATACAGCATATAATCCTCCAACATTTTCGCCACCTCCAACGGGATCCAACTACTGGCCATATCTTCCCACCTCCACCCCTTTCAGGTTTTCGCAGAGACCGTTCCCTCCGCAACTCCCTGGTCAAATCGTCCCTTCCCATTCACATTCACATTCACATTCACATAGATTGTCACATGCACCAATTAAGGTACAGTGATAGTTGAGTTACCATGCAGCCATACAATTAAAAGACCACAAAACAATTAAAAGAACGATAAAACCTAACATTCACCACGGTGACCACTGTGAAGAAAGGCAATAAAGTTCAGTCAGTCTTCCTAAAGTCACCTTTTTGTTCACCTGTGTTTGGGGCCTTGACCCTCCACACTCACTGCTATGGACGGCCCGATGTACCAGCCCTCTCGTCGGGATGATCGAAGCTCCGATGTCGGGATGGATGGAACACACTCCATGTTATTGGCCGCATGCTGTAATGTGCAAGGAAACCGGAGCACCCAGAGAAAGCCATGCAGTCACAGGGAGAAAGTGTAAACTCCATACAGACAGCTCCCATAGTCAGTATCGAACCCAGTTCCACAGTGCAGTAAGGCAGCTACTTTACCTCTGCCCCGTGAAATCTTTAAAGATGAGGGGAGAGTGCTGCTGAGTTCAGTTCAAAACACATCAGTTCTAAAATAGCCATTTATCTCAATGATCTTCATGGGAATTGCAATGGGCAAATTGATTGCTGGAATGATCAATTGATTAATGGGATCAATAAAATGTGATTTATAACAATTTGAGATGATCATTCCAGAACAAGGGGTCACAGTTTAAGGATAAGGGGGAAATCTTTTAGGACCGAGAAGAGAAAAACATTTTTCACACAGAGAGTGGTGAATCTCTGGAATTCTCTGCCACAGAAGGCAGTTGAGGCCAGTTCATTGGCTATATTTAAGAGGGAG
Organism: Leucoraja erinaceus; assembly: GCF_028641065.1. Lineage (NCBI taxonomy): Eukaryota > Metazoa > Chordata > Chondrichthyes > Rajiformes > Rajidae > Leucoraja > Leucoraja erinaceus. The sequence continues at coordinate 2,917 of NW_026575500.1, forward strand.
TTAGATGTGGCTAAAGGGATCAGAGGATATGGAGAGAAAGCAGGTACAGGATACTGAGTTGGATGATCAGCCATGATCATATTGAATGGCGGTGCAGGCTCGAAGGGCCGAATGGCCTACTCCTGCACCTATTTTCTATGTTTCTATGTTTCCTTATGACAGCAAGTTTGATCTCAATATGCTATTATTAGTTAGAATAATATTAGCCTAAATATTCACAAATACAGGCTAAAATCAGTTTAAAGAAAGAGATTTACATTTTCTCTCTACCAAGCCACCAAACATAATGCCTGTAGAATTTATAGTTGTTATTATCAGTTTATTGAGAACAGGAATCTAAGCTTATCCATCACCCAAAATGTTATTATAATTTCAGTGCTCCGTTGTATTGTGAGAGCAATTTATCAACTTCAATGGTAAAATATTTTATATGATGTACAAAAATTGGCCTGACCTCAGTTTTCAATTGCTTGGTTATACCAAATAATTGTTTTGAGAATCATTTGAATGAAAGTCTCTCCAATATTGATGGCACTGTTTAAAGTTAGCAGGATAGCATTTTTCCGTGACACCGAAGGCTATTCTCTCTATGGTTTTTGACCTGGACAGTAAAAGCTATTTTATGCATCGTTGGTACCTGACCTCTCTGGCCATTTCTCATGTGTGAGTTAACATATAAAACATTGACAGATTATTAAGCAATGGGGGTGCCAGGCACCTGTCAACCACTCCTTGCAGAAACAACACGGCATGTACAAAACAAATTCTTTCCTCACCATATTAGAACCTTTCAGCGTGTGTTTTGGAATGAAATAAAACAGTACACCAGCAAAATGGCACAGCTAGTACAGCTGTTGCCACACAGCTCCAGTCCTGACCTTCAGTGCTGTCTGTATAAAGTTTGCACATTCTCCTTGTGACCGTGACAGGGGCTCCAGTTTCCTCCCATTTCCCAAAGACATGCAGGCTGGCAGGTTAATTGGCCATTACCTTCACTGTAGCTTATAACCATATAACCATATAACAATTACAGCACGGAAACAGGCCATCTCGGCCCTACAAGTCCGTGCCGAACAACTTTGTTTTCCCCTTAGTCCCACCTGCCTGCACTCATACCATAACCCTCCATTCCCTTCTCATCCATATGCCTATCCAATTTATTTTAAAATGCTACCAATGAACCTGCCTCCACCACTTCCATTGGAAGCTCATTTCACACCGCTACCACTCTCTGAGTAAAGAAGTTCCCCCTCATATTCCCCCTAAACTTCTGTCCCTTAATTCTGAAGTCATGTCCTCTTGTTTGAATCTTCCCTATTCTCAAAGGGAACAGCTTGTCCACATCACCTCTGTCTATCACTCTCATCAATTTAAAGGCCTCTATCAGGACCCCCCTTAACCTTCTGCGCTCCAGAGAATAAAAGACCTAACTTATTCAACCTATCTCTGTAACTTAGTTGTTGAAACCCAGGCAACATTCTAGTAAATCTCCTCTGTACTCTCTCTATTTTGTTGACAAGCTTGAACCAGTAACAATAATATACCTCAATCTAAATGTAAACCATGTACCTGTCCAAATGCATTTTAAATATTGTAATTGTACCTACACAATAAAATAAAAGGTTGCCCCTCAGATCATCTTTAATTGTTTCCCCTCTCACCTTCTCAGAAGGTGGCTGAAATTTATTTCCCCCAGGTATGCCCTAATCTTCTTACCTTTATCTTAAATCTTTGATTCAGACAGGGTCTTAACCAAAAATGCCCTTCTCTCCGGAGATGCTGCCTGTCCTTACTGAAACTTATAAAATTCTTAAGGGATTGGACAGGCTAGATGCAGGAAAAAGATTCCCCATGTTGGGGGAGTCCAGAACCAGGAGTCACAGTTTAAGAATAAGGGGCCGGCCATTTAAGACTGAGATCAGAAAAAATATTTTCACCCAGAGAGTTGTGAATCTGTGGAATTCTCTGCCACAGAAGGCAGTGGAGGCCAATTCACTGGGTGTTTTCAAGAGAGAGTTAGATTTAGCTCTTAGGGCTAATGGAATCAAGGGATATGGGGAAAAAAAGCAGGAACGGGGTACTGATTTTGGATGATCAGCCATGATCATATTGAATGGCGGTGCTGGCTCGAAGGGCTGAATGGCCTCCTCCTGCACTTATTTTCTATGTTTCTATGTTTCTATGTCCCGTTGAGTTATTCCATATTTGGTGTCTATCTTTGGAATAAACCAGCATCTGCAGTACCTTCCTACACATTATAATGTGAAACAGTATCTATCTATGCCCCACATATTTTTCTATACCTCCATCAGGATCCCTCAGCCCCCTTTATTCAAAGGAAATCCACCCAGCCTACACAAACTCTCCTCATAGTTGAATTCAATTCTGAAATGGGCAAATGTGCACACACTGTATTAAGTAGTAACAAAGCTGTTCAATATATGAACATTGACAATTGAAATGTCTATCTTTCCTTGACTAAAAAAGACTGGACAGTCACGGTGGCACAGTGGTAGAGTTGTTGCCTTACAACGAATGCAGCGCTGGTGACCTGGGTTCGATCCCGATTACAGGTGCTGTCTGTACGGAGTTTGTACATTCCCCCCGTGACCTGACTGTGTTTTCTCCGAGATTTTCGGTTTCCTCCCGCACTCCAAAGATGTACAGGTTTGCAGGTTAATTGGCTTGGTAAATGTAAAACAATTGTCCCAAGCGGGTGTAGGATAGTGTTAAAGGCCTGTCCCACTTATGCGACCTTTTCAGCTGGCACCCGTCATAGGTCGCCGAAAATTTTCAACATGTTGAAAATTCATTGACGACCAGAAAGATGCTATGGCTCTTTGGGTGACTAGGAGAACTCTCACGACCATAAAGGTGACCCCTGACAACCTCTCATGACCATACAGACGACCCCCTGGCGACATGCCCCCTGGTGACACCCTGCGACACAGGGGTCGCCTTTATGGTTGTGAGAGGTCTCCTAATCACCTAAAGAGTTGTAGCGTCTTTCTGGTCGCCATTGAATTTTCAACATGTTGAAAATATTCGGCGACCTATGACGGGTGCTGGCGGTCGCCGAAAAGGTCGCATGAGTGTGACAGGCCCTTTAATGTGTGCGAATCATTGGTCGGCACAGACCTGGTGGGCCGAAGGGCCTGTTTCCATGATGTATCTCTAAACTAAATTAAACTAAACCCACCCTTCCATGTAAAAGTTGCATCAACAAGCTATTTATGTTCTTTTCACCATCTGCGTGCCTAGCACAGTTATATTTTTTTCTCCTGAATTTTTTTGGTGCAACATTTGATTCCAATGCAAACCAAAATAACCAGAAGGAGTAATACTTATTTTGACTTAGACACATAGAGAATTTGAAGGATGCTGTGATAATGGTTGTAGGTTTCCCGACATTAACCTTGAAAGTAATCACATATAATCTTCAGGCATAGAGCCAGACTTACTGCAGCACAGTTAGCACAAAAGAATGTTCAAAACCTGTGAGACATACTGATTAAAATGAACACTTGGCAAAGCAAAAGTTTAGAGTCCCACATTTGATGTTGATGATAAGTTAGCAGGGATGCAAGTGATCCAGCAGACAGATCCTGCTTCAGTTTTGAGAGGAAACATTATGAATACCAAATTGTAGGTTAAATTATATAAGCTGTATTCAATTTCATGACTGAACATTATGGCCTTGGTTTTGTGGTGGTAATCAGAGAAACACAGAGTTTAAGGCACATGAGGAGGCCCATCATAGACATGCAGTAATATTATCAGCATTCCCTATCATTACACTGTGAAGCTGACAGCCACTTCAAGACTTTAGGACTTCCAAGCATGGCTGGGTCAATACAGAAATCACAATGTTGTCAGTGTTTCAGATTTGCTTTGGAAGGTCTTACCTTCCACTATCAGCAACCTCCGGCAAACACCTTCAACTAGTATCGCAACCAGCTTCGACTAAAAAATTACCGATTTTACCGCGGAAACTACATTTCGACCATTAGGGAGACTGACAAAAACCTCCGGGAACCGCAAGGAAAAATTCAAAATCGGCCGCGACTAAAAATAGGTTGCCGTTTTAAAAATCAGTAATTCTTTCGTTGAAGCCGGTTGCGATACTAGTTGAAGATGGTTGCCGGAGGTTGCAGGTGGTTGCAGGTGGTTGCCGGAGGTTGCAGGTGGTAAGAACCTCCGACAACCACCTTCAAACTAGCATCGCAACCGGCTTTGACTAAAAAATTACAGATTTTACCGCGGAAACCACTTTCGACCATTAGGGAGACTGACAAAAACCTTTGGGAACCGCACGGAAACCTTGGGTGGGGCGCAAAGTCTCCAGAGGTTTCCGTTCAGGTTTCCTAAGTGGGACAGGGGCATAAGGATACAATGGTCTCCCATCAGGCAGAAGGTATAAAAGTATGAAACCGCACACACCTCCAGATTCAGAGACAGTTTCTCCCCAGCTGCAATCAGGTAACTGAGCCATCATACCCACAACTAGAAAGTAGTCCTGAGGGTTTTGTTTTGGGAGAATTGGACTACATGACCAAACACTAACATGTCCGGTTGAGAAATTTACTCTTTTCCAGGAAGACCATTCCCTTCAAAGGAGCAAGTCATTTTCTAGCATGTTACTGAAAAAGGAAAGGCTTTTCCAACACATTTAACCATATAACCATATAACAATTACAGCACGGAAACAGGCCATCTCGGCCCTACAAGTCCGTGCCGAACAACTTTTTTTCCCCTTAATCCCACCTGCCTGCACTCATACCATAACCCTCCATTCCCTTCTCATCCATATGCCTATCCAATTTATTTTTAAATGATACCAATGAACCTGCCTCCACCACTTCCACTGGAAGCTCATTCCACACCGCTACCACTCTCTGAGTAAAGAAGTTCCCCCTCATATTACCCCTAAACTTCTGTCACTTAATTCTGAAGTCATGTCCTCTTGTTTGAATCTTCCCTATTCTCAAAGGGAAAAGCTTGTCCACATCAACTCTGTCTATCCCTCTCATCATTTTAAAGACCTCTATCAGGTCCACCCTTAACCTTCTGCGCTCCAGAGAATAAAGACCTAACTTATTCAACCTATCTCTGTAACATTTGCTTTGCACCATGCCCCCTACTTATAATGAGACCCTTAAATCCTTTATCTGTGGTTGATACACATTAACCCGCCACTCCCCTTTATGTAACTAATGCTGGAGAGAACAAAGTGGGAAGCGACCTTTTCTCACAAGATCTTTGGCAACCCGAGCGCATTAAGATCAAGGGCAGGAAACCTACAATTAAAGTAGTAATATGTACTTTATTTTGCACTATCGTACCGATTTACTACAATATTGATAATTGACTATATATTTATTTGTTGTTATGTCTAATATACCTGTAACACTGCAGCGAGTAAGAATATCATTGTTCTAGTCCTGGTACTATGATAATTAAATCCCTTGTCTTTTGAAATAGAAATGTCCCCCAAGTATCTAATATTCACCTTATATTTCCACAACAGCATTGGTGCAATAATTTGGTTCATACAATGGAAAATCTTATTTTTGAAACCCAGATATCTAGGACAATATTACACTCAGCAATTGACCAACTTCATCCATCTGAGGACAAAAAATAAATGGCTATGGAACTCAGTGGATCTGGCAGCATCTGCAGTGGTAAAAAGTGGAACGACACTCCCGTCGGAGTGGCCCAGCCCGAGGGAGGAACGGCACTCCCGCTGGAGTAACCCAGCCTGAGGGTGGAACGGTACTCACGTGAGGGCGATCCGGTCCGGGGGCTGGGACGGTGCTCCGGTGGCTGGGACGACTTTCTGGCGGCGGTGTCCAGAGTCCTGGGTTCAGCCGCGGGCCGGCGGCTGCGTGTGGTGGACTGGAGGTGCGGCGGCTTCGACCACCCCGGGCCGCAGTGTTTGAACCGGCCCGTTCGCGGGGTTCGGTGAGCTGCGGGACTGTTTGTACCATCGCCCGGTGGAGAATTGCCTCAGCGCAGAGGGAGAAGAGGGAAGAGACTGCAGCCCTAAGATTTTTGCCTCCACCACAGTGAGGAGGTGTTTGGACGACTCACTGTGGTGGATGTTAATTTGTGTTTATTGTTGTTTATTATTGTATCATTGTATGTATGACTGCAGGCACGAAATTTCGTTCAGACCATAAGGTCTGAATGACAATAAAGGAAATTCAATTCAATTCAATTCAAGACTATCCCTCGTCCGGACTGATAGAGGAGAGTTTTTCATCAGTTTGTGATCCAGCTGTGGCAGATCTAGTGATATCAGGATATTTTTTGTGAGCAGGGTTTTAAAATTTACTTTTCCACCCACTCAAAAGACTATTTCAAAAGCGCATTCAGCAACTGTTATGTCAGGACTGTCATTGTTAATCCCCACACTATAATTCTTTGAAATGTTCTACTTTTTCTTAATCTGAGCATCTGAGCACCACAGAGAGTTGCAACTCCCTATTTCAATTTGCATCAGCTGTACATATATCCTGAAGAGATCTACTTCAAACCAATACCGAATTCACTCAGAAATAGGTATCACAATGAGTAAACAACCTCTCCCCTGGTTTCAAAGTAAGACGATTAACTGGAAGCTATGGTAATAATTGCACAAAGTATCCTGATTCATAAGAGTGAGAAGTTGATAACATCAGAATCCTTTTCAGGGTTTGTGTTTGTCTCGTAGTAAATCTAGTTATGACCAAGCGGGGGGGGGGGGGGGGGGGGGGGAACGCTGTGTCTGAAATTCACAAGGTGCAAAGCCAAGGTGAAACAGACACACGACACACACCACGATGAACAGGAAGGTTGGAGCTGTAAATAAGACGGCTAGCACAGTGTACAGTAAGCCCTTTAAAAGAGGGGAGAAGGGGGGAGACACTTTTAAGAAGCCAGACAACTGTTAATAAGCCAGAGATACACAGCTGTGAAGTTTGGCGGGCATTTAACATTACCGGTCGGTTATCCTTGGTTCTGAAAACTCGTGCTTACGTTTTTTTTCCCCAATGAGCCAATCGGTCCGGAAAGGCGATTAACTAAAACTGCCTACGACTACCTCGACTACCCATAGCTACATGGAGATCCCACTACAACTGCACCTACAGCTACAGGATTAGCGATTTTCTCGCAGAAAAATTTTCAACATGTTGAAAAACTTGTGGCCACCATACTGAGGCGGCGACTAGTTCCCAGAATGCGGGAACTCCTCGCGACCATGAAGGAGACTCACCATCAGCGAACGTGGCGACCATGTGGTGAGCGCAGAGTCTCCTGCACTCACCTAAAAAGTCGGCTATGTGGGACAGGCCCATTCGGCAAAGATTTCTGCTTAATCTTTCATATGGCAAACTCACCATCCCATGAACTAATCTGGTGAATGGTCATTGCATTCCCTCTATCATGAACATATCCTTCCTTAGACTGGAAGACCAGACATGTTTGTAATGTTGTGGAATATTCCCTCAATGGCCTGTAATGGACTGGGCTGTGTTCATCACATTGTGAGCTTCCGCGGGATCAAGAGTAGAGGAGTTACCATACCAGGTTGAGATGTGTCCCATCAGAATACTTTCTATCATGCATCTGCTGGAGATAATGCTTCTGGGCATGCCAAATCTTGCCAGACGCCTAAGAAAGTAAATACGCTGATGTACTTTATTGATCATCATATAGTGTGAGGGATCAGGTTAGATCGCTGGTGCTATGGATGCCAAGGAACTTGAACCTGACAATTAACAGCAACTCTGTTGATGAAGAGAGGATTGTAATCACCTTTCCCTCCATGCCTCCACCCACTTGTCTTCCTTAAGGGCCTGTCCCACGAGCATGCGACTGCATGCGACGAGCGCGACCTAACGTGGTCGCTTGAGCCGTACGGCCTCGCGGGGCCGGTCCCACTTCGATCGCCGGAACCGTGTGGAGTTGTGCTGTATGGAGGTCCCGACATCGCGCGGGGCTCCGAAAAGCTGACTGTCAAAAAATCCCGCGTGACCACGGCCTGTCGGCCCGCAGCCACATTGAGGCCGTACGCAGCGCCTCGGCGGGCGTACGCAGCGTCTCTACGCCGTACGCAGCGTCTCAACGCCATATGCAGTGTCTGGACTCTGTACGCAGCATCTTGACGGCGTACGCCTAGCTCGTGGCGTTGTGCGATGACGTCACCGCCTGACGTCCAAATTCAGTCGGCCCCCCCTCCTACCCAGCTGATTGGTGAGTATGATGTCGGGACCAGCCCCGCACAACTCCAGACGGCTCCGCGGTTGGAAGTGGGACTGGCCCCGCGAGGCCGTACGCCTCAAGCCACCACGTTTGGTCGCGCTAGGCGCATGCAATCGCATGCTGTTGGGACAGGCCCTTTACTCCAACAACCAATTATTTAGTCTTTCTGACGTTTTTCTGATGTTAAGGCCACTCCTTTTCCATTTCCATTGACAGAAAAATTTACTTAATGCAATCACCCACGTTCAATGTTATCCACAATGGTTTTACATATTTGGGGGGAAAAAACTGTTTGAAAGTGTACCTGGAGATGACGGACAATGGGATAGAATGAGTGGATATCTCTTTGGGTGCAGGTGTAAAGGGAAGGAATCAAATTACCCTACAATTTATTTGGAAAATAAAGATGAAACATATGCAGGCAATTATCAAGGACCAGTGCCGTTGATTTCACCCAGAGACCAGGGATCTAGTCAATATTATTAATATACAGGGGAACATTACCTGAGTTTGAGAGTTTGTAAGTTGCTTTCCCATGTGGTGCATGTGTGCGGAATTGTGAGTCGCATTCTGAATGGTCTCATACACTGCTGCTGAAGGCAGAGCAGCAGTTCCTAGTGTGTATCTAGAGAGGTCATAGATATTCTTCCTTCTCTGATTGTTTAAGGCCTGCAAAGTCCCAGTAGTAATTTCTAAATGAATTGCCACATTGCCAATATCCTGGCGTGTGATAATGCTGGCCAATAGTAACACGCTGTTGTTTTTACACAGGGATTAGCATCTAAAGTTACGTCCACATTGCACCGGGTGAACAGCACACTGCAGGATTCATATTCTGTTGTGCTGCAGCAAGCAAGGATTTCAATGTCCAATCAGAGACATATGACAGTAAAACACTCATGACTTCCCAAATCCTGGGCAAAGAATGCCTAGCCAATGTTTCAAATGATGATTTTTCTATTCTTCCTGTTGTGCCAGCTCTCCCAACTCGCTGAATATCTCCATGTTCCTCAATTGAATAACGGCTACATCTGATAGATAATATACTTGAAGTTTAATTTAGTTTAGTGATACAGTGTGGGAACAGGCCCTTCAGCCCACTGTGCACTGATCGGTGATCCGCACACACTAACACTATACTACACACACTTGGGGCAATTTACATTTTTACCAAACCAGTTAGCCTATAAACCTGTATGGGAGTGTGGGAGGAAATCGGAGAATCCAGAGAAAATCCATACAGGTTACGGGGAGAACGTACAAACTCCTAAAGGGCCTGTCCCACTTGGGCGAACTAATCGTTCTGGCGAGTTTGCCCTCGACTCATATTCGCAGCAAGGTCGACACAAGGTCATAGGAGGTCTTCGTAACTCTCCTTCATGCTCGAGAGTGGTCTCCGCGTATCCGAGGCCTCAGCTAGGTCGCGGCGTTTTTTTCAATATGTTAAAAAATGCCCGCGAGTGAAAAAAGGTCGCCGTGGTAAAAACCAAGACTTTTTTTACTCGTAGGTTTAGTCGTAGTAGGTCATAGTAGGTCGGCATGTTAGTCATAGGTAATCGAGGGTAGTCATAGGTAGTCTTCATCATAGTCGAAGGGAGATCGAAGGAGATCGAAGGAGGTTGTCTTCACTCTCCACTATTCGGTGTCCAATTTTCCCGAAGTTAGTCATAGCTAGTGGAAGCTGGTCTTCAACATAGTCGATACTAGTCTTCAACATAGTCGAAGCTGGTCTTCAACATAGTGGAAGGAGGTCTTCAACGTCATTTTTTCAAACTCTCCTAATCCCCTCTAAACTCGCCAAATAGCTCGCCCAAGGTCACCCCTTTACAAACAGCACCCACAGTGAATATCAAAGCCGAGTCATTAGTGCAGTAAGGCAGCAATTCTACTGCTGTGTCACCATGCCACCTCATTACTGAGTAGATGATTGAAGGAATAGATTCAGGAGAAGAGTTTGCGGGAGGACGGCCCATTCTTGATACTGATACTGACCCCCGTTCCCTGTTAATCCAAATCTAATCATTAAGGTAAATGAACAGGAGTCTCGTTTAAACTGCATGCATACTGACTGCACTTTGGAGATCATGGCATTTGCCTTTTAAAAAAAAATGAATGTCACATTCCAACTAGAAAAATTAGGATCTAATCTTATTAATGTGATTTCTGACAAGTATAATCTAATAATGTGAGCACATGGGCTCCTCCTGAAATGTGGATTTGGTTTAACAAGTAGCACTGATAAGAACAGTGAAGAAAAAAACTGCAGAGCTGATATTTTTTCAAATGACGTTCGACTTTGCTTTTTACTGAAGCAAGTCATCTGCTTCAGAGAATGTTAAGTTTCTCTAACATGACAGTGATCCATATTCAGCAATTAGCTACCATTACTTAATTACAGATAAAACAATAATGATACTGACTGCTGCACTAAATGCTATGTGTCTGGGCAAGCGTAATATTGGAGCTGCTTTGGTGGGCCTCAACTCATTAAATTAGACCAATGTGCCCTCAAGGCAGAGGAAGTCAGCTTTGCAAATACAAGCGCCATATGACCCGTTGCAGGAAAATATAATGAAAGAACCTTCTGATGTCCTTGGCAGCCACAGGAAATCATTTTCATTCACAACTATTTTCTGGCTCTATAAAAAGAAACAAAGTTGACCTCAATCCACTTGGGGCTAACCTTCACTGGGGGTAGCTACTAACATCAAAGCATTCCTGCACGTGACAATAAAATGCTAGCGATAAACCAGCAGCAGACACAGAACTGCATTCATTGGGCATCTTAATTTAGAACATTGGCCTGTAGGTGCTGAGACTTGATGTTGACATAGTTTATGGCGAAGAATGCAGAAGAGCTTTTGGCACAGTCTGCAGAGTGGCAATAGACCACCATATTAAAACAGTGGGATACACAACAATACAATCCACCAGGCCCCAGAAAATGAAAAAAAAGATATATTCATTAGCCTGCGGATAGCAGTTTTTAAATCTGTTTTTTTTTTACAACAGGATTATAAAGTAATCAGTCAGCAAGGTGTATTTACTCTCATTCTCTGGATTCCATAATTCATTCCGCCTCCCCTGATGACAGAACACCATGGTGAAAATGAGTGGGACTGATAGCAGTATCCTGACCAAGAAGGCATTTTCCTCGTGTGAGGTTGGATGCCAAGAATCAGCCACAACTAAGGTTGACTAATGTCCCCACCTGGGGATGACAACATGCAGATTGTTGTGGGGTGTCAGTGGATTGGGCTTGAGTGGCTAATGCAAACCATCCCCACCTCAAGTGTGGGTGGTGCCAGATATCCTTGTTCGATCCGGTGGGCGGCGCGACTCTGGTCAGCAGCGGCCTCTGCAGTCTGTCCGCGTTTTATTATTTTCTGTCTGTGTTTTTATGTAGTTTTTGTTATTTTTTGTTGGGGTGTGTGTCTGGGGTGGTGGGGTGGGGGTGAGGGGATGGGAAACTTTTTAAATCTCTCCCTGCATGGGAGACCCGACCTTTTCTCGTCGGGTTTCCGTTGTCGTTGGGGCCGCAACGAGGAGCGGCCTCCAACAGGAAGAGACCGGGGACTCTGGTGCTACGACTCACCGTCGCCGTCGCGGGGCTGGCCGAGTCCGGAGCGGGTGGAGCGGTGGAGGAGCGCTGCTGCTGCTGCTGCTGCGGCCCGACCGGAGAGTCGGAGGCTCCAACGGCAGGTCTGTGGACGGCGGCACCGGGAGCCCGCGGCTCCCTGGAGGGAGACCGCTTTTCAGGGCTCTCGCAACGGCGACTTCCCCCGCCCGAGTTGCGGGGTTGAAGAGCTCCTGGAGCGGGGCCTACATCACTGCCCCGCGCGGCTTGGAATGGCCGCGGGACTCTGCGAGCGCACGCCGGGGGCTCCAACATCAAGACCCGGTGTGCGACCTCGCACCACCCGGCGTGGCTTTAATGGCCGCGGGACAATCGCCATCGCCAGCCGGGGGCTATGACTTTGACTCTGACATGGGGGGGGGGGGGGGAGAGTGCAGTGGAGAGATAAGTTTATTTGGCCTTCCATCACAGCGATGTGATGGATGTTTATGTAAATTATGTTGTGTCTTGGGTCTATGTGTTTGTAATGTATGGCTGCAGAAACGGCATTTCGTTTGGACCTCAAGGGGTCCAAATGACAATTAAATGTATCATGTATCATGTATCAATTATAATTTTACTTCGAGTCACGTGAGTGACTACGTGAAGAACCCACCCAGCGCGCAGGCGCGGCATTACGTCAGCAGTGCAACAGCGGCAGCAGCTGGAGCCAGGCTCTCCAGCTGCAGCATAAAGACAAGACCTCAGGTAAGTGCCTTTTTTGTTACTGAGTCGCTCCAGAGAGAATCATGGCCTCTCGAAAGCGACCAGCCAGGAGGACTGCCTGCCCAACTCCACCCGAGGAGGGGTCCATAGCTGGGCGGCAGCCTCTCGCAGCGGAGGAGCCTTTTCAACGCTCCCGCTCACCCGACACCGAGCCGCCCCCAGTGCTGCAGATTTCAACGCCCCGCACAGGGAGGAAGGCGACTCATAAGACCGACCGGCCGGTGTCCTCCGATGAATCGGAGGAACGGGAACACTCTCCCCCACCGAAAAGGGGAGACGCTCGGATCAGCTGCATGAGGCAGCTCCTAGAGCGAATGATTAACCAGGAGATGCAGGCTAGGCATCTCCCAGGAGGACGGGCTTTGGCCTCCTCCTCTCCACACCCTTCTGTACCCTCTATGTTCGAGGGCAGTAAGGGAGGCCAGGACTGGGCTGGCCTATCCCAAGGGCAGGCGGAGGATACCATCAGCATGCCGGGCGTGCCAGAAGAAGAGCTACTGGGTGTAGTGGGCAGATACGCAGCGCCCCCAACGACTGGGATGGTATTGACACCCAGAATGGCGGCCAGCATAAACAGGCTGTCCAACAACCCGCTGCAGGACAAGGCCGTCCAGCAGGCCCTTGAAAATTACACAGCGCCAGAGAATTGCGAGGCGCTGAGGGTCAAAACGGTCAATGGGCAGATCTGGAACCAGCTGGGGCAGCAGATCAGGGCTCAGGAAGTCAAGATGCAGCGAGTCCTGAAGCTCCACTCAGCAGCCGTCACCGCCTTTGCTCGGTCCGTTGGGAATGAAGACCTGACCATACCCCAGCAGGATGCCCTCGCACTGATGTGCAGCACCACCTATGAGCTAAATAGCCTACGGCGGGACAACATCAGGCCTGCCCTCAACCCAACATATGCAGGCCTCTGCAAAGCTCCAGCGCCCGAACGAGAGGCGCTGCTATTTGGTGCAGATCTGGCCAAAAGGCTGAAGGAGTTGGAAGAGGCGGCCAAACCAGTAGGCCTCATGAGGGCAGGGCCAGGACCGAGCAGGGTGAAGACACCCAGTTGGCAGCACGCCTCGGCAGCCACCAGCAGGTACCGAGCTGGTGAAAGCCTGGTGACCGCCTCCCACTACCCCCAGAGCTCTTTTTTAGAGCGGGGCCCAGGGCGGAGCCGTGGGAAGATGCGCCGCCCCACCGCAGCACCAACACGGACAACCTTGGGCCAAACCCACCGAAAACGACCCCACAAGTAAACATGGAGGTAGGTGGGTCTGGTTCCTGTCAACATACACAGACAAAGGGTGTAGTATTAACAGGAGGACGTTTGAGGTTCTTCAAGCATGTTTGGTGCTCCCTTACTAACAATAAGTTTATACTCAACAGTATTAGTGGATACAAAATTGAGTTCAAACCAGGCGTAGAACCGCCAGTTCAGCACATGCCCCAAAGGTTATTCCTTCCCTCAGCAGTTGAGAAGGTAGAAGGACAAGCTGAACTTGATCGGCTCGTGGCTAAAGGCATCATAGAAATGACCACACACGAGCCGCAAGAATTTGTATCAAATATTTTTCTCAAATCCAAAAAAGATGGTGGATGTCGCATTATTGTTGATCTGACGTCACTTAATCAGTCTGTTGAGTATCAACATTTCAAAATGGAGACATTTGTCACTGCCAGACAACTGATCTCCAAGGGATACTACATGGCAAGCATAGATATCAAAGATGCTTACTATTTGGTACCCATTCATAAAGATTATTATAAATATCTGAAATTTATCTGGATGGGCCAGCTATGGCAGTACCGAGCCTTGCCCAATGGGTTAACGACAGCTCCCAGACTATTTACGAAAATTCTTAAAGTGGCCATGAAGAAATTGAGAGAACTAAAACATTTAGTCGTGGCCTATCTGGACGATGTTCTCATATTAGGGAGAACAAGAGAACAAGCTGTCGCAGGAGTTTTAGCCACTAAACAACTCCTTGAAACTTTGGGATTCATCCTTCACCCAGATAAATCAATATTGGAGCCTACTACTAACATGGATTACCTAGGCTTCACTATTGACACTATTCACATGACTGTCACTCTGCCCAGAGACAAAAAAGTTTCACTCATCGAAGCTTGTAACCATTTAATTGCTACACCGCAACCTAGGATACGGCATGTAGCCAGAGTTATTGGCTCTATAGTAGCAGCATTCCCGGCTGCCCAACATGGGCCCTTGCATTATCAAAATTTACAAAGAGCAAGGACTCATGCATTACGCCTTAATAGGGGGCATTATGATCGCAAAATGGAATTACCCGCTGAAGCCAAATCAGAACTTCAGTGGTGGGTTGATAATATTTGGCACAGTCACAGTCCTATCGCCGTAACCAATCCTAACATAACCATTGCAACGGATGCCAGTGCTTTAGGCTGGGGAGCTACTAACTCCATAGACAGCACAGGTGGCAGATGGACTAACTCAGAGGCATCGCTACTACAATCACTGGGCATTAACTTCTTGGAAATGCTCGCCGCCTTTTATGGGCTAAAAGCATATGCATCTGATATGCGGCACGTGCATGTTAGGATTATGATTGACAACACTACGGCGGTATCTTATATCCAGCACATGGGTGGCATAAAATCAGTATCATGCGACAAATTAACTGCTATAATCTGGCAATGGTGTGTCGAGAGACATATTTGGCTATCAGCTGCCTATTTACCAGGCAATCTAAATTTAGTGGCGGACACCAGGTCACGAAAATTCAACGACAACATCGAATGGATGTTGGACCCAAAATCATTTGCTAAAATTGTCAAGCAATATGGTACGCCAGATATAGATTTGTTTGCGTCGAGGTTAAATCACCAACTACCCATGTATGTGGCTTGGGAACCAGACCCAGAGGCAGCAGCGGTAGATGCCTTCACGCTGGATTGGGGAAATTTATTTTTCTATGCTTTCCCTCCCTTCTGCCTCATCAGTCGGGTACTCCAGAAAATTCAGGCAGACTCAGCCTCTGGCATTCTGATCGTGCCCGACTGGCCTACCCAACCATGGTTCCCAATGTTCCACGACATGGTGGTAGAGACACCTATGGTCCTTCATAACCACCCCCAATTATTGACTCACCCGGTAACTGGCATTAGCCATCCATGCCACCAAAAATTGAACCTCCTGGTTTCCAGATTTTGAACAGACCTTACCGGGGATTGGGGTTATCAGAGAGAACAATCACCACCATGTCGGCATCCCTGCGAGTTTCCACCAAAAAACAGTACCTGACCTACATCAGGAAATGGGAACAGTACTGTCTGGAAGCAGGGACATCCTACAAGACGGCTTCGATCTCGGATGTGCTGGAGTTCCTGGCCAACCTGAACCATGACCCCAAGATGAGCTACAGTGCCATCAATACAGCTCGGAGCGCACTGTCCGCATACCTCATGCCGATAGGACAGCATAGTGTGGGATCCCACCCTCTGGTCATCAAACTCCTTAAGGGGATCTTTAACACCAAACCCCCTACACCTAGATACACCTACATGTGGGATGTGAGTGTAGTTCTGACACACCTTCGAGGTTGGCCTCCGGTGGGATCCCTGAGCCTGGAACAGTCCACTTATAAGACCCTTATGCTCATGGCGCTTGTCTCAGCTCAAAGGGTTCAGTCGCTCCATCAGCTAAATCTGAACTACACGGTGACCACCCCAGATACCATTACTTTCACCATGCCGGGGTTGGTAAAACAAAGTAGACCAGGTACATCCAACCAGGGCATACCCTCCAGAACCTAGGCTGTGTGTGGTGACCCACCTTCATCATTATTTAGACACTACCCAAACGCTTAGAGGGAGAGAGAAAGCCTTATGGGTTAGCCACAAAAAGCCTTTTGGACGGGTTACCAGCCAGACTTTATCCAGATGGTTGAAACAGGTCCTCAACATGGCAGGGATTAACACAGATGTTTTTAAATCCCATTCAACCAGGGCAGCATCCACCTCAGCGGCGGATAGGATGCAGGTTCCCCTAGACCACATCCTCAGAGCAGCGGGATGGTCAAGGGAATCGACATTCCAAAGATTCTACAGAAAACCGCTGATGGAACAGGACGTCTTTGCGGAAAGCATTTTAGAAACCGCAAAGTTATGATTTAAAGCCCAGGGGAGCTATTTTTTGTTATAGTTAATAAACATTTCTTTTATAACTAAACAAACTTGTTGGTCTTTAGATACCACTTCCTCCCTCGATGATCTTTCGGCAGTGAGTGATATAACTGTTACACGGTTTGAAATCACAGACCTTTGAAGTCTTCACGTAGTCACGCACGTGACTCCGAAGTAAAATAGTAAGATTAAACGAGTACTTACCAGTACGAAGTTTGATCTGTATTTTATGAGGAGTTACGATGAGGGATTACGTGCCCTCCGCTCCCACCCTCATTATATAGATCAAATTCGGACTAATGTCTCGTTGGTCTTTACTATCTTTACTTCAACTAGTGTCAATCTGTGATTCCACACCGCTGCTTGGAAGTATGCCGCGCCTGCGCGCTGGGTGGGTTCTTCACGTAATCCCTCATCGTAACTCCTCATAAAATACAGATCAAACTTCGTACTGGTAAGTACTCGTTTAATCTTACTATTCTTCATATCTGGCTGGCTGCAAGGACATCAATCCATACTGAAGGTCTTTCTACCACATCTGTTCTGATCTACCGTTCACACCAAGTTTGGTTTCACACTGTGGTTTGCGGAGCTTCTAGCCGTGGGCGGCACTGACTTTAACATCGCGGAGGTCTGGGACCCCTTGCCGGGGGTCGCCAGTGCTGGAGCTCCACCCAGCTCGGCCTGTGGACTTTGGAAGCCGCGGTCTCAGGTAAAAAGCGGCCGATTCACAAATTCCAAGCCGCTGAGAGTGTTCTTCCGTTCCGAGGCCGGAGGTTCCATCATCCCGGTGAGAAGGCCTGAAAGTCGGGGCGGCCCAGCCCGAGGCTGTAGACGGCGCAGTACTCACGTGAGGGTGGCTGGGACGGTGTTCTGGCGGTGGTGGCCTGAGTCCGGGGTTCGGCCGCGGGCCAGCAGCTGCTTCTGCAGGACTGGTGGGCGGCAGCTTCAACCACCCCGGGCCGCGGTGTTTGAGCCGCGGGACTGTTCTTAACATCGCCCGGGGGGGGGGGGGGGGGGGGGGGGGGGGGGGGGGTATCGCCCCAGCTCAGAGGGAGAAGAGGAGGGAAGAGACTGCAGACCTAAGACTTTTGCCTCCATCACAGTGAGGAGATGCTGGGTGGACTCACTGTGGTGGATGTTAATATGTGTTTATTGTTGTTTTATTGTATTATATGTATGACTGCTGCAATTTCGTTCAGACTTCGGTCTGAATGACAATAAAAGGCTATCTATCTATCTATCTATCTATCTATCTATCTATCTATCTATCTATCTATCTATCTATCTATCTATCTATCTATCTATCTATCTATCTATCTATCTATCTATTGCAGCCTGTTGGATTCCATCCTGAGTTCAATAACTATACAGAAAAAACGCTGAAAATTTCTAGTAGGTCAGTCAACATGGAGAGAGGAACAGTGTTGACATTTTGGATGCCTTCCCATCTCAGAGATGTTTCGAAGCAGTGGAAAGGCCAAAGGCAACACAAACCTTCAGAGGACGTTCAGTGTGTTCTGTGGGCAGGATCACAGGTGTCACTGCCCGAGGCCAACTGACCAATCACTTACTGACCACTAGCTTGTTGGCAGCTGCACTGCACCTCTTGACTGTTTCTCTCCACAGACTGCCTGAACCACTGAGCATTTCTAACATGTTCTGCTTTATTTCAGACTTCCAATAGTCGCTGTCATTTGCTTTTGGTCTGAGTGAGCAGTTTCAGACAATGGCGACTTCCACCATTATTATTCCAGATTTCCAGCATTTTGTCCAAATTACCGTCGTAATTTCAAATAATTGATCCACATTTCGCCCTCTCTAAACTGCTATTATCTTGAATTATCGCCATCCTGGTTTCCCTCTGCCACCCCCTTTTTGCGTCTTTGTTGATGTGCATTCCTAACTTTCAAATTCTGACAAATGGTAATTTTCTTTTCCCACGTGACATGAGGCTATTCAGCCCATTTTCTCAGGGCATTGCTTTTCAGAGCTACCCCACCTCTGTCATGCCCTCATTTACATACTTCCCAGAAACAATTCTCCAGTTAGGCGTCACCAGAGTTGGGATCAAGCGCGGTTCATTGAAGCTGTGAGATGGTGTCAAATCTCCAACACTCTTGAGCCACCCGTGTCAAACAGTTTAAGATTGTCAGGATCAATTGATGTATCTTAAATCCAGAACAAGATTTTCACACAGGCCAAGACTGCAAAACTAATGCCCCTGTCCCACTTAGGAAACCTGAACGGAAACCTCAGGAGACTTTGCTCCCCACCCAAGGTCTTACCTTCCACTACCTGCAACCTCCGGCAACCACCTTCAACCTCCCGCAACCACCTGCAACCAGCATCGCAACCGGCTTCGACTAAAAAATTACCGATTTTTAAAACGGCAACCTATTTTTAGTCGCGGCCGGTTTTGAATTTTTTTAAATAATCGCCGGAACATCGAAGAAGCGGAAACCACTTACGACCATTGGGGAGACTGACAAAAACCTCCAGGAACCGCATGGAAACCTTGGGTGGGGCGCAAAGTCTCCAGAGGTTTCCGTTCTGGTTTCCTAAGTGGGACAGGGGCATAAGGACCAGGGGTTTTGAATGATCGAGAACCCATCAGTGGGGATACAGAGATACAACATGTCCCTTCAGCACACCAACACGGTCCCTTCAGCGCACCAAATCCACTCTGATGATTGATCACCAGTACACCAGTTCTATATTATCTCACTTTTGCCTCTTACACACTAGAGGCAATTTACAGAGGCCAATTAGCCTGCAAGCCCGCACATCTTTGGGGTATGGGAGGAAGCTGGAGCAATCCCAAAGTGGAAGGAAATCCACACAGTCACAGAGAAAATTCACGCAAACATTGCACAGATAGCACTCGGAGTCAAGATTGAACCTGGGTTTCTGGCACCATGAGGCAGCAGCTCTACCACTGTGCTACTGTGCCATCCAGACCTTCAAGTTCACATAGATTGCTGCTGGCAAAAAGCTTAAACTATTAGGGACTAATGTTGAAAATGTTTATTCATGTATTGTCACAATACGCGAATCCACAAGAATTCTCTTTCCCAGCAATTCAAGATGGAAAGAATTATCCCAAATTGCTGGTAATAGTTGTTAGAGATGATGGCTGAGGTCAGGACATTGGATTCATTTAGCAACGGGCTGGATGTCGTCAGCAGAGAAAACTAGGTTACATATCATGGAAGAACTAAATCAATTATGTTGAATGACTTTCATCAACTCGTGATCAGGCACTAGAAATATTTATGGGCAATTTTAGCAGACAACTGATTAATGTTATCAAGGGGCATTCCTTTGCTCAGTATTCATGGTGGAGACATTGCCCAATTTAAAACAAATGGGTTAATGTTGCTCTGAAATAGCAGACAAAGGGTTGTATTAAGTATTAATCTAGTAATATTGCATAGAGGAATCCTTAGTTTCTAACAATGTCATTGCATCTGATTCAAGGAAACATCCATTACTCCAGTCCCTAAGAAAAGTAAACTGTCTCAATGATGACTACCCAGTGGCTCTAACATTGACCGTAAAGAGGAGCTTTAAAAGACTGGTAATGGCCAACATCTGCGTAAATCCTCCAGACAATATCAACCCTCTGCAATCTGCCTACAGGGTAAATAGGTCTACATCATCTCTTTTGCACTACATTCAGCTCTGGGTCATGTCGACAATAAGAACACCTGGGTCAGGATGCTATTCATTGTATACGACTCAGCCTTCTGCACCACAATGTAGAATAAGCACAACTCTAAACTTCTGGATCTTGACCTTGGGGCCTCCATCTGCAAATGACTTCTGATCAGTCTGAAGAAGGGTTCTTGACTCGAAACGCCACCCATTCCTTCTCTCCAGAGATGCTGCCTGGCCCGCTGAGATACTCCAGCATTTTGTGTCTGGCTTCTGGACATCTTGACCCCCAGGTTGGTCTCAGTTAGTTAGAATTGGTCATAATATTTTCTCCACCCCGACCCTCAACACTGGTGCCCCTCAGGTTTTTGTGCTTAGGGTCTTGCTCCACCCCCCCCCCCCCCGTACACCTAGGGCCAGGTAAAAACTTGAGAACCTTGTATCAGTCTGTCAGAATGACTACCTAGCCCTTACTGGCAGCAAGTGAATAGAACTGGTTATTGATCTTAGAAACATAGAAAGTCCTAAAAGATTTCCCCCTTATCCTTAAACTGTGACCCCTTGTTTCTGGACTTCCCCAACATCGGGAACAATCTTCCTGCATCTAGCCTGTCCAACCCCTTAAGAATTTTGTAAGTTTCTATAAGATCCCCCCTCAATCTTCTAAATTCTAGCGAGTACAAGCCGCGTCTATCCAGTCTTTCTTCATATGAAAGTCCTGACATCCCAGGAATCAGTCTGGTGAACCTTCTCTGTACTCCCTCTATGGTAAGAATGTCTTTCCTCAGATTAGGAGACCAAAACTGTACGCAATACTCCAGGTGTGGTCTCACCAAGACCCTGTACAACTGCAATAGGACCTCCCTGCTCCTATACTCAAATCCTTTTGCTATGAATGCTAAAATACCATTTGCTTTCTTCCCTGCCTGCTGCACCTGCATGCCTACTTTCAATGACTGGTGTACCATGACACCCAGGTCACGTTGCATCTCCCCTTTTCCTAATCGGCCACCATTCAGATAATAGTCTGCTTTCCTGTTTTTGCCACCAAAGTGGATAACCTCACATTTATCCACATTATACTGCATCTGCCATGCATTTGCCCACTCAGGAAGAGAGGAGGTAAACGCAGCCCTGTTCTCACCCATGGAGCTGCTGAAGAGTTTGGTGACAGCTTTACGTTCCTTGGCAACCATATCACCAGCAATCTATCCTGGCTTTGTCACATTGATACAGTGATCATAAAAGCGCAGCAGCGTATTTACTTCCATCGGTATCTGAGAGGTTTTGCATATCCATAAGCATTCTCTCCAACTTCTACAGATGCACTATATTCTCAGATGGTTGTAGAAACTTCTTTACTCTGGAACATGCAAGGAATGGGGAAAATAACCCAGTCCATCACGAGCTTGTTGCTTCCATCCAGTCCATCTGCATGGTCCACAGCAACAGGTAGGCTGGAGGTATCATCAAGGATCCCTGCCATCCAGACCATTCCCATTTCTCCCTTCTACATTCTGGACACACTGGAGCTTGAAAGCTTGTATGTCCAGACTGTAGAGCAGCATCTTCTCCACTGCTATCAGACTCCTGAACCAATCTGTTCTTTCCCTCCCCCTTCCCCATGGTGTTGTCACATACTCTAAACGCTACCTCATTCTGTTATTCCATTCTTGTATTGTTTATGTCTTTGTTCTTCTCAGATCTACTCTACAATCTTGCACCGTTCTGCTGTTTTGCACTCAATTTTATTTATTATTGCTGATCATTACTGAATATATACTGCGATTTGCATGTGAACTAGATTTACTAGACTGTTGCCTGGGTTTCAACAACTAAGTTACAGAGATAGGTTGAATAAGTTAGGTCTTTATTCTCTGGAGCGCAGAAGGTTAAGGGGGGACTTGATAGAGGTCTTTAAAATGATGAGAGGGATAGACAGAGTTGATGTGGACAAACTATTCCCTTTGAGAATAGGGAAGATTCAAACAAGAGGACATGACTTCAGAATTAAGGGACGGAAGTTTAGGGGTAATATGAGGGGGAACTTCTTTACTCAGAGAGTGGTAGCGGTGTGGAATGAGCTTCCAGTGTGAGTGGTGGAGGCAGGTTCATTGGTATCCTTTAAAAATAAATTGGATAGGTATATGGATGAGAAGGGAATGGAGGGTTGTGGTATGATTGCAGGCAGGTGGGACTAAGGGAAAAAAAGTTGTTCGGCACGGACTTGTAGGGCCGAGATGGCCTGTTTCCGTGCTGTAATTGTTATATGGTTATATGGTTAACTATGAATGTTATTGCGTTCTGATGCATGAAACAATAAACTAATCTGAAGCTAATTTGCAGCAATAGATCCAGGAAATGTTAAGTGCAGATGAACATGTGCTCATTGGACATATCTTCAGCAGGAATGGCCTCGTAATATTTAGGGTTTGGTGTATTTATTTTTATTTCCACAGAGCCCTTTGAAAGCCTGATTCAGAATGCCAGCGTTTTTCATTGCTCTCACTGTCTGGTCTGGTCTGGTCACATCACTTTCAAAAACTGATAGAGGCTGAAAATGCAAGAATTCATTGTGCCTGAATCCCATCTGAATCGCTAAATCTGGAAGAAAAAAAGGCAAAAAACACGCATTAGATGTACTGCAGGTAAAAATTCAATTAAATTAAACAGTGCAACTTGTTTGTATTTGTTAAACTAGTGTAAATGACCACAGAAATGCAATCACTATTAACGGCACGCAAAAAGAATATCACCTTGTTCTAAAGAAGGGTTTTGGCCCTAAACGTCACCTGTTTCCTTTGCTCCATAGATGCTGCCTCACCCGCTGAATTTCTCCAGCATTTTTGTCTACCTTCGATTTTCCATCATCTGCAGTTCCTTCTCAATCACCTTGTTCTAACTGTTACCAACATTTATTGGGGGAGAAACATGTCTTCAGATGTGCTAAATGTCCAAAAGATTGACACAAAAAGCTGTGGTAACTCAGCAGTAACAGGCAGCATCTCTGGAGAGAAGGAATGGGTAACATTTCGGGTCGAGACCCTTCTTCAGATCCAGACGTATTAACTCTCAGTTGTACAATCCCTGCCCATACTTGGTACCATTGGCATTAATAAGGAATTATTCTCTCACATACTTTAGTGTTCATGACTAAGAACAAAATGTCTTCCCCCAACACCCTCTGCTGTGCACAAACCTGGCCTCAACAGATCAGATTAATAAACGTTTCCAATTTTCAACTGTTTCAACTGCAGCGAGACCTGGGTGTCATGGTACACCAGTCATTGAAGGTAGGCATGCAGGTGCAGCAGGCAGTAAAGAAAGCGAATGGTATGTTAGCTTTCATTGCAAAAGGATTTGAGTATAGGAGCAGGGAGGTTCTACTGCAGTTGTACAAGGTCTTGGTGAGACCACACCTGGAGTATTGTGTACAGTTTTGGTCTCCAAATCTGAGGAAGGACATTATTGCCATAGAGGGAGTGCAGAGACGGTTCACCAGACTGATTCCTGGGATGTCAGGACTGTCTTATGAAGAAAGACTGGATAGACTTGGTTTATACTCTCTAGAATTTAGAAGATTGAGAGGGGATCTTATAGAAACTTACAAAATTCTTAAGGGGTTGGACAGGCTAGATGCAGGAAGATTGTTCCCGATGTTAGGGAAGTCCAGGACAAGGGGGGTCACAGCTTAAGGATAAGGGGGAAATCCTTTAAAACCGAGATGAGAAGAACTTTTTTCACACAGAGAGTGGTGAATCTCTGGAACTCTCTGCCACAGAGGGTAGTTGAGGCCAGTTCATTGGCTATATTTAAGAGGGAGTTAGATGTGGCCCTTGTGGCTAAGGGGATCAGGGGGTATGGAGAGAAGGCAGGTACGGAATACTGAGTTGGATGATCAGCCATGATCATATTGAATGGCGGTGCAGGCTCGAAGGGCCGAATGGCCTACTCCTGCACCTAATTTCTATGTTTCTATGTTTCTATGTTTCTAGCCTTTTGAGGAAGATTTTCAGATCCATTTTTTCCCCAGGTGTGAACCAATCAATTAATCAATCGACCTTTATTGTCATCTTGCAAAGCAACAGTTGCACAGTGCAAAATGAGAAGACGTTTCCCAGGGAATACCCGAGCATCACACATAAAACTTAAAACATTTCACACATAATAACAATAAAAAAACAATCCAGTCCCTGATGAAACAGTATAAATAGTTAAAAGCAGGTAAAACAGCAACAATAAAATACAGTAAAAAAATACAGTAAAAAACAGTCACTAAAGTGTCCAGGGCAGCTGATTTGAGTGCCAGAGTTATTAAAATGTCAGTGCAAAGCCGCAGAATCAGGGGGAGTGACTGTTTAGCAGCTTCACAGCCTGTGGCAGGAAGTCCGGACCTTGATGCTACGGTATCTCTTGCCTGATGGCAGGAGATCCAGGTGTGTGTGGAGGGGGTGCAGTTTGTCCTTAGCTATTCTCAGAGCCTTTTTCAGACAACGGCTCTGGAACAGTTCTTGTACCGAGGGTAGGGAGACGCCAATGATCCTCTCTGCTCCCCTCACTACCCTCTGCAGAGCCTTCCTGTCTGAGCAGTTACAGTTGGAGTACCACGTGTTTATGCAGTACGTGAGTACAGACTCCACCGTACCCCTGTAGAAAGTCCTGAGGATGTTGGTGGGGAGTGAGGCCTGTTTGAGTTTCCTCGGGAAGGCACGGCATAGCCAACTTTTAAAAGATGTTTTGTTTTTCCGACTGACCAGACTTATGTACAGCAAGGCAATACAATGCAGGGTTCTATTAATAGATCTCAGGTGATGGACCAACTTTTAAAATAATAATTAGTTTGAGAACGAAACTACAACAACTGAAACATGTCTTTAATTGTAAGAGAATAAAGCAAACAAACAAACAAACAACCAAACAAAAAAAACAAACACATAAATAAATAAATAAATAAATAGATAGACACATAAATAAATAGATAAATAAATAAATAGATAGATGGATAAATAAATAAATAAATCGATAGGCAAATAGATAAATAAATAAATAAATAAATAAATAGATGAACAGATAAATGAATAAATAAACAAATAAATAGATAAATAAATAAATAGATAGACAGGTGGATAGATAAATAGACAGATAAATAAATAAACAGATAAATAAATAAATAGATAAATAAATAAATAAATAAATAGATACATGGATAAATAAACAAATAAATAAATAAATAAATAGGTAAATAAATAAATAGGTGGATAGATAAACAGATAGATAAATAAATAAATAAATAGATAGATAAATAAATAAATAGATAGATAGATAGATAGATAAATGAATAAATAAACAAATAAATAGATAAATAAATAAATAAATAAGTAGATAGATAAATAAATAAATAGATAAATAAATAAATGAATAGATACATGAATAAATAAATAGATAGATAAATGAATAAATAAATAGATAGATAAATGAATGAATGAATGAATGAAAGGATAAATAAATGAATAAATAGGCTGATGCATGGATGTACCAATGGATGAATGAACATGTTCTAAAATACTGGCCAGTTGTGTAGTTTTGTGAAGATTTTGCTTTTACTATAATGCAGATATTTTTCAGTGAAAACATGAGCCTTGATTTCACTGGAGCCTGCAAGGTTTTGACCTGAACTGCCAATCACATGTACCTCAAAGTGGACATAAAACACAGAACAGTACAACACAGGAACAGGTCCTATGCCGACAATTTCTGTGCCAAATTCAGTATGATGCCAATTCAGACTTAACCCCATTTGCCTGCACATGCCCCGTTTGCATTCAATCCCTGCTTATTCATGCAAAAATTGGAAAGCATTATTTTAGAATTGCAATTGCTCCTGGGCAGAAGTAGAAGATGGTTTTTGCTTAAGCCCTCAATTGATAGCAGTGCAATTACTATTCCTAGCTTCTGCGGAACCATGCTATTACCTCTGGTTTCTCAACCATAAGTCTTGCGTTTCAGGCTGACAGCCAAAAATATAATTTGTCGAGGCTCACAAGAACCAGATGCCGAGAAGGCTGGCCATCAGGTTCAGTGAATGTGACATGGTTGTTGTTCTTTTCTAAGTCATCATTATTTTAACCTGCTGTTGTCACAAAGTGCTACTCCACATTCAAACCTCCAGAATTATTGCCCGTTTACTTGCTCACAAACTAGACATTCAGCACCCACATGGGTTACAATCCCCAGATGACAATCGGGCTAAGAAGCGGCAATTAATGTTCATGTTGTATGATATAATGACTATCCAATGAGATCAGCCACTTCCCCTTGCCATTTAATAGCATTAGTATCATAAAATCCTCTATCGTCAACGTTCAGTTAAGTAATTGGTCTCACCACATAATTGCTAACCACTGGACTATGTTCAAGGCTGGGTAGTTTTTAGCAAGGAATTCAGTTCCTGACTTCTCAAAAACTTCCAAAGGTTTTGATTTAGGTTTAGGTTTGTTTTTTTGTACCAGTGTACAATGAAATGCTTTGTTTTGCATGGTATCTAATCAGCTCAGATTATACTATACAAAATTATTATTACGCCAAGCTCGTGCAATAGGTAGATCAAAGATACAGAAAGTCAATATAGTTCTCAGAATTGTAGCACACTAGTTTCAGAGACCAAGTCCAATGTTGGCAATGGGGTAGAGTATCCTAGTTTATGGAGGAAATGTTCAGAAGCCTGATAACAGAGGGGAAGATGCTATTCCTGAGTCTGGTGGCACGCGCTTTCAAGTTTCTGTATCTTCTGCTTGGTGGGAATATGGAGAAGGAATGACCATGATGGCGGAAGTCTTTGATTATACTGGGTGTGTTTCTGAGGCAGCGTGAAGTGCAGATGGATTCAATGGTGGAGAGTTTAGTCTGTTGATGGACTAGGCTACACCCACAAGTCCCCAATTTCTTCTGGTCTTGGACAGAGCAGTTTCCAAACCAGGCTGTGCTGCAACCCGACCGAATGCTTTCTATGGTGCATCAATAGATGCTTGCACACGTAATAGGAAGGACACCAAATTTTCTCAGTCTCCTGAGGGAGTAGAGAGATTGGTGTGGCTTCTTGGCTGCTGCTTTGGTACCCGGACGGGGCTTCGAAGGATGAGAAGCCAAAGTGAAAGAGTGGAAGCCAAGATACCGGATGGAAACGATGCAGGAAAGTCAGATAACTGGACGGACACGACGCCCTAAAGCCAAATAACCTAACGCACGCAACACCAAAAAGCCAAATAACCAAACGCACACAAAAATAGAGAGAGTACAGAGGAGATTTACTAGAATGTTGCCTGGGTTTCAACAACTAAGTTACAGAGATAGGTTGAATAAGTTAGGTCTTTATTCTCTGGAGCGCAGAAGGTTAAGGGGAGACTTGATAGAGGTCTTTAAAATGATGAGAGGGATAGACAGAGTTGATGTGGACAAGCTTTTCCCTTTGAGAATAGGGAAGATTCAAACAAGAGGACATGACTTCAGAATTAAGGGACAAAAGTTTAGGGGTAATATGAGGAGGAATTTCTTTACTCAGAGAGTGGTAGCGGTGTAGAATGAGCTTCCAGTGGAAGTGGTGGAGGCAGGTTCATTGATATCATTTAAAAATAAATTGGATAGGCATATGGATGAGAAGGGAATGGAGGGTTATGGTATGAGTGCAGGCCGGTGGGACTAAGGGTAAAAAAAAAATGTGTTCGGCACGGACTTGTAGGGCTGAGATGGCCTGTTTCCGTGCTGTAATTGTTATATGCTATATGGTTAACACCAAAAAGCCAAATAACCAAACGGACTCATTGCCGAAAAGCCAAATAACCTAACGGACATGACGCCAATAGGCCAAATAAGCAAACAGACGTGACGTTGAAAAGCCAAATAACCTAATGGACGCGATGCCCTAAAGCCAGATAAGGAGGGTTTAGCCAGGTAAGGACAGGAGGGTGGGGAGGATTTTTAATTTTCCTTCTCTGCTTTTGGACCTCGCGTCCGTTCGGTTATTTGGCTTTGCAGTGTTGCGTCCGTTCGGTTATTTGGCTTTTCGGTGCCGTTTCCGTTCAGTATCTCGACTTCCACTTCTTCGCTTCGGCTTCTCGTCCTTCGACACCCCATCTGCACACGGTTGCTTCAATGTGGTTGGTCCACTACAGATCGTCAGTATGAAGAAACACACTCTATATGTTCAGATAGGTGCATCTTCAACAGCACTTAAGGGAACTGATGTCTTCTTTGTACCTTCACTTCAAAAACCACAGCAATTCCAGATGGGGACTCATTAACAGTTCATCCAGGACAATTAGGGGAAATGCAACAATTGTTAGCCTTGTCAGTGTCTCCCATCATCTGCCTTGTTCCTTAATGTTCTACTCTTGCTCTGCTTTCCCCTTCCCATTTCTCATCTACATGAGAAAGTGCTGTCTCAGATCCCATGCTGGTGACATAGAAACATAGAACATAGAAACATAGAAATTAGGTGCAGGAGTAGGCCATTCGGCCCTTCGAGCCTGCACCGCCATTCAATATGATCATGGCTGATCATCCAACTCAGTATCCCGTACCTGCCTTCTCTCCATACCCCCTGATCCCTTTAGCCACAAGGGCCACATCTAACTCCCTCTTAAATATAGCCAATGAACTGGCCTCAACTACCCTCTGTGGCAGAGAGTTCCAGAGATTCACCACTCTCTGTGTGAAAAAAGTTCTTCTCATCTCGGTTTTAAAGGATTTCCTCCTTATCCTTAAGCTGTGACCCCTTGTCCTGGACTTCCCTAACATCGGGAACAATCTTCCTGCATCTAGCCTGTCCAACCCCTTAAGAATTTTGTAACTTTCTATAAGATCCCCTCTCAATCTCCTAAATTCTAGAGAGTATAAACCAAGTCTATCCAGTCTTTCTTCATAAGACAGTCCTGACATCCCAGGAATCAGTCTGGTGAACCGTCTCTGCACTCCCTCTATGGCAATAATGTCCTTCCTCAGATTTGGAGATGAAAACTGTACGCAATACTCCAGGTGCGGTCTCACCAAGACCCTGTACAACTGCAGTAGAACGTCCCTGCTCCTATACTCAAATCCTTTTGCAATGAAAGCTAACATACCATTCGCTTTCTTTACTGCCTGCTGCACCTGCATGCCTACCTTCAATGACTGGTGTACCATGACACCCAGGTCTCGCTGCATCTCCCCCTTTCCCAATCGGCCACCATTTAGATAATAGTCTGCTTTCCCGTTTTTTGCCACCAAAATGTATAACCTCACATTTATCCGCATTATACTGCATTTGCCAAACATTTGCGTTAGCGAGTGACACAGTGGTACCTCGGTAACGTTGATCTCATTCGCTCTGCTACCTACATAGACTTTACAGAGATGTTCCCAGGAATGAGAAGGTTAACCTATGATGAGCATTTGTCGGCACTGGGCCTGTACTCGCTGGAATTTAGAAGAATGAGGGGGACCTCATTGAAACATAAAGAATAGTGAAAGGCTTGGACAGAGTGGATGTGGAGAGGATGTTTCCACTAGTGGGAGAGACTAGGACTAGAGGTTATAGCCTTAGAATTAAAGGAGGTTATTTTGGGAAGGAAATGATGAGGAATTTCTTTCATCAGAGGGTGGTGAATCTGTGGAATTCTTTGCCACAGAAGGCCGTGGAGGCTGTCAGTGGGATATTTTTAAGGCAGAGATAGATATATTATTGGTTAGTACAGGTGTCAGAGATTGTGGGGAGAAGGCAGGGGAATGGGATTAGGAGGGAGCGATAGATCAGCCATGATAGAATGACGGTGTACCCTTGATGGGCTGAATGGCCTAATTCTACTCCCATTCCTTATGACAATACGACATAACAATAAGCATTGCATGTCCTTAACCTAGTTCCCAAGCCTAGCAGCGGCTCATCCAAAAGCTCCCCATGACTTTCGCTCCGAACTTTAGTGCAATGATTAATGGATATTCCTTTAACTACCTGTGCCCAGGCTCTATAATTTTCTGACAATATTTCAAACAATATACAATCAGCCTAGCGATATTTTTTTCCTTCAAACTGGATTGTGTAATCACCTATAATTTATCTAGGACACTCTAAACAATGTCACAAGCGTCCCCAGCAATTCAAAGTAGATCTTGTTACAATTATCGAATCTTGCACTAATATGTCAAACGATTGACAAAATATTTAAATTTGTTAGATGAAAGTAAACTCTAATAATCTCAGACTTTTAGTGTGGTTACGCAGGAAGGAAATCAATGCTGCAACAGCAAAGAGAATGCCTTTGACTTCTAGAACAGCGCATCAAAATAATTTTCTGAAGGATATGTTCACCTTTTTAAATGCTCCGCGTGGAATCTATCAATGGGGGCCTCTGTCCCAATCTCATTGTACCTGCTAATGTTGTATGATGCTATGGGCAGCCAGCACCTGGAGGACAGTTCTCATCCCTGCCATGTTAAATGGCGAGTAGTTCCATAAGTCAAGTCAAGTCAAGTCAAGTCAAGTTTATTTGTCACATACACATATGAGATGTGCAGTGAAATGAAAGTGGCAATGCTCGCGGACTTTTGTGCAAAAGACAAACTACAAAACAACCAAACAAAATATAAACACAATCATAACACACATATTCTTTTACATAATAAATAATGGATAATGGAAGGAAAAAACGTTCAGTAGAGTTAGTCCCTGGTGAGATAGGCATTTACAGTCCGAGTACTAAGGCTACTCATGGGACCAACCTTCATTGTCATAGACAAAAGCCACTGAGACACATGTCTAAGAAAATGTCTTGGAAGACATAGGTTTTTACTGGCTATAGAAAGTACAAAATAAATGATGGTTAAAGAGTCAATTGTCGCCATGGGCTTGGTGGACTGAAGGGCTTGTTTCCACACTGTAAATTAACATCTTTCCTATGACAGGGTGACCAAACCAATCACATACTCCAAATGTGGCATCACCAATTTCTTGTACAACTGTAAAATGACCTTCCAACTTCTATACTCAGATTGATGAAGGCCAAAATCCAAAAAGACATTCAGAGAATCTCTTAGCAGCTTCGCAGTGCTCAGATGACAGCTAAAGAAGGCGAGAGTCCGCCAGCAG
This sequence comes from Leucoraja erinaceus, assembly GCF_028641065.1. Lineage (NCBI taxonomy): Eukaryota > Metazoa > Chordata > Chondrichthyes > Rajiformes > Rajidae > Leucoraja > Leucoraja erinaceus. The sequence goes on from NW_026575500.1 coordinate 34,431, forward strand.
CTGTTAACCGACTGTTCCAAAACGCTGGCAACCGCAGAGTCCGAGGCATTCACGGTAACTGCTGTGGGGTCATCGGCCAACGGCTGCACGAGCATAGTTGCCCAAGCCAAGGCCTCCTTCGCCCCATTCAAACGCCACCGTGGCGACAGCGTCCCACTGTATCTGCCGTTCTTGCCGCTCTGCAACCGGAAAAGCGGCAGCCAAAGTTCGGAACGAACCGGTGGTAAAATGTGACCATCCCCACAAATTCCCAGAGGCCACGCACTGCAGCAGGCGGCGGGAACTGGCGGATTGCCTCAACCCTGTCAGGCAGAGCCACTGCTCCATGCCATGTCACGCGATGACCCAGGAGGCTGATAGCCCGGAGGCCTAACTGGCACTTGCCAGGGTTAATCACGATGCCATGATCACTGAGGCGTTGGAAGGGTACTCGCAGGTGGGCGCAGTGTTCCTCTCGCGAGCGACTTGCCACAAGGATGCCGTCCAAGTAGACAAACAGGAAGTCAAGCCCGCACACCATGGTGTCCATTAGGCACTGAAAGGCATGCGCGGTGTTCTTGAGACCAAAGGGCATCCGCAGGAACTCAAACAATCCAAACGACGTGATAATTACCATCTTGGGGACATCTTCTGGTCGCTCAAGGATCCGGTGATATCCCCGGACTAGGTCAATCTTGGAGAATAACCTAACATAGAAATAGAAACATAGAAAATAGGTGCAGTTGGAGGCCATTTGGCCCCTTGAGCCAGCACCGCCATTCATTGTGATCATGGCTGATCGTCCCCAATCAATAACCCATGCCTGCCTTCTCCCCATATACCTTGATTCCACTAGCCCCAAGAGCTCTATCTAACTCTATCTAAAATCCATCCAATGACTTGGCCTCCACTGCCCTCTGCGGCAGGGATTTCCACAAATTCACAATTCTCTAGCGTGAAAAAGTTTTTTCTGACCTCAGTCTTAAATGGATTCCCCTTTATTCTAAGACTGTGGCCTCTGGTTCTGAACGCACCTCATCCTTCTAAACTCCAGTGAATACAAGCCTAGTCTTTTCAATCTCTCCTCATATGACAGTCCCACCATCCCAGGGATCAATCTCGTGAACCTAGGCTACACTGCCTCAATCACAAGGATGTCCTTCCTCAAATTAGGAGACCAAAACTGTACACAATACTCCAAATGTGGTCTCACCAGAGCCCTATACAACTGCAGAAGAACCTCTTTACTCCTATACTGAAATCCTCTTGTTATGAAGGCCAACATTCCATTAGCTTTCTTCACTGCCTGCTGTACCTGCACTCCAACTTTCAGTGACTGGTGTACAAGGACACCCAGGTCTCGCTGCACCTCCCCCTTGCCTAACCTAACCCCATTGAGATATTAATCTGCCTCCTTGTTTTTGCCGCCAAAGTGGATAACCTCACATTTATCTATATTATACTGCATCTGCCACGCATCTGCCCACTCACTCAACCTGTCCAGGTCTCCCTGCAACCTCCTAACATCCTCTTCACAGTTCACACTGCCACCCAGCTTTGTGTCATCCGCAAACTTGCTAGTGTTGCTCCTAATTCCCTCTTCCAAATCATTAATATATATGGTAAACAGTTGCGGCCCCCAACACCGAGCCTTGCGGCACTCCACTCGCCACTACCTGCCATTCTGAAAAGGACCCATTCACTACTGCTCTTTGCTTCCTGTCTGCCAACCAATTTTCTATCCATGTCAACACCCTACCCCCAATACCATGTGCTCTAATTTTAGTTTACCTGGTATGTCTTTACATTGCTGCTGTGACATGTTCTTCTATGGTGAAGAGTGACCTCAGTGGTGAAATCTCCTGATAAAGGCCGTTATTAAAATTTTGGACACGTATATCCTTTGGGAACTGTGGAAATGTTATTCATCAAAAAGAATGTCTTTTCTCAGTCTTCGACCATGTCCCCAAAGACAATAAGTTCCTAACATCATTCATTGTTTCTGCACGTGTAAGTTTGAAGGTAACAGTTGACTAGGCAGGTAAGGCAATGAAAATAAGAATCGAGTAGGCTGTATATACACTTGAAGTAGCAATTATAAAAACTTTCTATGCAACGGAAATAGCAGAGAAACAGACAGGTTACAAAGTGAATGTAACCATGGATCAGATTTCCCATACAGCAAAGGTAACTGTCAAAAATGCTGCTCATGCTGTTCAAGCCACAAGCAAAGAGGCGCTCAAGGCATTGCAAATAGCATTGAAATAAGATGCTGGTAAAATGAACGAAGCAATGCAAAAAGTTATCTATGCACTTCAGAGAAAGCAAAAACTGACAAACACATCTATGCAGCATTATAAGTACACGAGGGGATGTTTAAATGGTAAGTTGTAAACTAATAATTCACTGCATCCATCACAATGACATTAATAACTGATGTCACAATAACTATTCTGACCTCAACATAACCAGTTTCTGAAATGTATGCCAATCAGTGATAATTGAAAAACAAGTGTTTAAAATCTTTTTTAAAAAGTCACTGGTTGGTTGGGCTGAATCTTCCAGGCTATAACCAATGATTCGAATGGGAGACCATTAAAATTCAGCCATTCCTTAGGTAATAATGCTTGAATTGAATGTGGACCTCATGAAATATATCTGTGACTAAGCTACAACGGCAGACTTCATGTGGACCCTAGCAACAGAGTCTGGACATGTTGGGATTCCCCTGCACTTCACTGGGAATCTATCTCTGTGATCCAATGTCAGACAAACCAACTGAGGATCAGAAACCCATAGAATGGGAATTTCCAGCTCGGAGATTAGGAAGAATCAGGTAATTTGTTTTATGTTATTTATTTAATTTTTTTAAATTTTAATGTATGAATCAATTTGTGATCTTTCAACATATTAATATATTTCTAAACTTTTTGGAGTAATCTTTTTAAAAATGTAGTTATTTTTAAGGATCACTGTATGAGAGATACATTTAGGAACTGTTAATGAAGCCTGGAGTTTGACGGGGGGGGGGGGGGGTTGGAGAGCTTGGTCCCCAACCTCACTGGAGAGGGGTATCAGAGATGCAGCCCCTGGGACTCCATATAACAATAACATATAACAATTACAGCACGGAAACAGGCCATCTCGGCCCTACAAGTCCGTGCCAAACAACCTTTTTCCCTTAGTCCCACCTGCCTGCACTCATACCATAACCCTCCATTCCCTTCTCATCCATATGCCTACCTAATTTATTTTTAAATTATACCAACGAACCTGCCTCCACCACTTCCACTGGAAGCTCATTCCACACAGCTACCACTATCTGAGTAAAGAAGTTCCCCCTCATGTTACCCATAAACTTCTGTCCCTTAATTCTGAAGTCATGTCCTCTTGTTTGAATCTTCCCTATTCTCAAAGGGAAAAGCTTGTCCACATCAACTCTGTCTATCCCTCTCATCATTTTAAAGACCTCTATCAAGTCCCCCCTTAACCTTCTGCGCTCCAGAGAATAAAGACATAACTTATTCAACCTATCTCTGTAACTTAGTTGATGAAACCCAGGCAACATTCTAGTAAATCTCCTCTGTACTCTCTCTATTTTGTTGACATCCTTCCTATAATTGGGCGACCAAAATTGTACACCATACTCCAGATTTGGCCTCATCAATGCCTTGTACAATTTTAACATTACATCCCAGCTTCTATACTCAATGCTCTGATTTATAAAGGCTAGCATACCAAAAGCTTTCTTTACCACCCTATCTATATGAGATTCCACCTTCAAGGAACTATGCACGGTTATTCCCAGATCCCTCTGTTCAACTGTATTCTTCAATTCCCTACCATTTACCATGTACGTCCTATTTTGATGTGTCCTGCCAAGGTGTAGCACCTCACATTTATCAGCATTAAACTCCATCTGCCATCTTTCAGCCCATTCTTCCAAAAATCCAAATTATTATAGATTGAAGCATTCTGAAACAAATATAAAACATCTTACTTGGATGACCTGAAATTAAAGCATATAATTAGTTAATTACCTAATTGTATCTAATTAGAAAATTGACCGTTGTGACGGAAATAGTAAAAAAACACCCAGACTGCTTTGAAAATTTTAAAATGTGATATTCTCAAAATCAGAACTTTAATATTATTGTATTATATGCTGAAAATCCGTAACAGATAGGTAAATAAATTACAATTTCTAGCATGAGACCAGGTCTTTATGGAGAAGATCAGTTGCTAGCTGGTACATTGGCATATCATAACCAGTAGCATCATCATACTCCTCAGATTGTAACCAATAAGCAACTCTGTACACTTTGTTTTTCCTCAACTTTTCAATTTTGGCATTGTAAACACAAGTTTTTGCTCTTCAAACCACGCATGACATGCCTTTCTGCACACTACTTTCCCATTAACAATGTTCTGTAGATTCCATTTCTTAAGAAAAGGATAATTTAAAAGAATAGCCTAAGTATTCAAATAACAAACTAATCCCAATTTATATGCTAGATGGAAGGAATTTAATGTATAACCATATAATATAACCATATAACAATTACAGCACGGAAACAGGCCATCTCGACCCTTCTAGTCCGTGCCGAACACATAATCTCCCCTAGTCCCATATACAGACCATAACCCTCCATTCCCTTCCCATCCATATAACTATCCAATTTATTTTTAAATGATAAAAAACGAACCTGCCTCCACCACCTTCACTGGAAGCTCATTCCACACAGCTACCACTCTCTGAGTAAAGAAGTTCCCCCTCATGTTACCCCTAAACTTCAGTCCCTTAATTCTCATGTCATGTCCCCTTGTTTGAATCTTCCCTACTCTCAGTGGGAAAAGCTTTTCCACGTCAACTCTGTCTATCCCTCTCATCATTTTAAAAACCTCTATCAAGTCCCCCCTTAACCTTCTGCGCTCCAAAGAATAAAGCCCTAACTTGTTCAACCTTTCTCTGTAACTTAGTTGCTGAAACCCAGGCAACATTCTAATAAATCTCCTCTGTACTCTCTCTATTTTGTTGACATCCTTCCTATAATTAGGCGACCAAAACTGTACACCATACTCCAGAATTGGCCTCACCAATGCCTTGTACAATTTTAACATTACATCCCAACTTCTATACTCAATGCTCTGATTTATAAAGGCCAGCACACCAAAAGCTTTCTTTACCACCCTATCTACATGAGATTCCACTTTCAGGGAACTGTGCACAGTTATTCCCAAATCCCTCTGTTCACCTACATTCTTCAATTCCTTACCATTTACCATGTACGTCCTATTTTGATTTGTCCTGCCAAGATGTAGCACCTCACACTTATCAGCATTAAACTCCATCTGCCATCTTTCAGCCCACTCTTCCAACTGGCATAAATCTCTCTGTAGACTTTGAAACTCTACTTCATTACCTGCAACCCCACCTATCTTAGTATCATCTGCATACTTACTAATCCAATTTACCACACCATCATCCAGATCATTGATGTACATGACAAACAACAGTGGACCCAACACAGATCCCTGTGGCACCCCACTCGTCACTGGCCTCCAACCTGACAAACAACCATCCACCATTACTCTCTGGCATCTCCCATTCAGCCACTGTTGAATTCATCTTGCTACTCCACCATTAATACCCAACCATTGAACCTTCTTAACCAACCTTCCATGAGGAACCTTGTCAAAGGCCTTACTGAAGTCCATATACACAACATCCACTGCGTTACCCTCATCAATTTCCCGTGTAACATCTTCAAAAAATTCAAGAAGATTAGTTAAACAAGACCTTCCAGGCACAAATCCATGTTGACTGTTCCTAATCAGACTCAAGGACTACTATCATCTTACTTGCTCTTGCTCAGAGGAGATGACGCTGTTCTTGAATCTAGTGGTACATGCTTTCAAACTTTCAGAGTCATGGAGTCATACAGCATGGAAAATGGTTCTTCAGTCCAACTCGTTCATTTCGACCAAAATACCCTGCCTAAGCTAGTCCCATTGGCCCACTTTTGGCCCATATCCCTCTAAACCTTTCCTGTCCATGTATCTGTTCAAATGTCTTTTAAACAAAATTTCTACCATTTCCTCGGGCAGCTTATTGCATATACCACCCTCTCTATGAAAAAAAACTATTAAATGTTGTCCTCTCACCTTGAAGCTATGCCCAATAGTTCTTGACACCATGCATTCACCCTATCTATTCCCTTCCCAATGTTGTCCATCTCTTTAAGAGCATCTCTCAGCCTCCTGCACTGCATGGAATAAAATCCAACCCTGCCCAAAATCTCCCTAGTGCTCAAGCCCTCGAGTCTTGGCAACATCCGTGTAATTCTTCTTTGCACACTTTCATGCTTCATGCCATCTTTCTTCTAGCAGAGTGGCCAAAACAACACACAATACTCACCAACTGAATCACCATCCTCACTAACATTTTGTACAACTGTAACAACACCCCGACTGATAAACCCCAGCATGCCAAAAGCCTCTTCACCAACCTATCTACCTGCGACACCACTTTCATAGAATTCTGTACTTGTACTCCTAACTCCCCCTGCTCTAAAACACTCACCAGGACCTTACCATTCACTGCCTTGATTTGACTACTCAAAATGCAACATCTCACACTGATCTGAATTAAAATGAATTAGACATTCCTTGGACCAATTGTCCAGCTAATCAAGATCCTGTTTACGTTACCACTTATTTTAGTGTCATCTACAAACTAATCATTCCTTGTACATTCTCATCCAAATTGTTGATATAGATGACAAATAGCAATGGGCCCACCATCGAACCTTGAGACACACCATTAGTCACAGGCTTCCAGTCCAATAAGCAACCTTCCACCACCACTCTCTGCTTCCTACCATAAAGCCAGTTTGTTAGCACCCATTGGATCGTATACAATCTAACCTTCCAGAGCAGGCTCTCATGCAGAATCTTATTAAAGAACTCACTGAGGTCCATATAGATAGATCTATGCTCTGCCCTCATTAGCATTTTTGGTTACTTCTTCAAAAAACTCAATCAATTTATCAACTATGATCTTTTATGCATGAAACAAAACATTGTTGACTATCCCTAATTAACCTTTGTCATTCAAAATACAGTTTAGTATCTTCTGCAAGACAGGAGAGTGGAGAAGAGCTGTGCATAGTCCTTCATTATGTTGTTTAAAAAGGCAACTGCAGGTGGTGGAAAATCAAAGTTAGATAAAAGTGCTGGAGAAACTCAGCGGGTGAGGCAGCATCTATGGAGCGAAGGAAATAGGCAACATTTTGACCAAAAACCCTTCTTCAGACTAGGGTGTGAGGGTGGAAGGGCATGAAGAAGAAAGGAAGAGGTGGAGCCAGAGGGCTGAGGGAAAGCTGAGAAAGGGAGGAGACAGTGAGGGCTTCCTGAAATTGGAGAAGTCAATGTTCATGCCGCTAGGGTGCAGACTGTCCAAGCGAAATATGAGGTGCTGCCCCTCCGATTTCCGGTGGTCCTCACTCTGGCCATGGAGGAAACCCAGGACAGAAAGGTCGGATTCGGAATGGGAGGGGGAGTTGAACTGCTGAGCCACCGGGAGATCAGGTTGGTTATTGAGGAACGGAGCGGAGGTGTCGGGCGAAGCAATCGCCAAGCCAATGCTTGGTCTCACCGATGTAGAGCAGCTGACATCTAGAGCAGCGGATGCAATAGATGAGGTTGGAGTAGGTACAGGTGAACCTCTGTCGAACCTGGAAAGACTGGTTGGGTCCTTGAATGGAGTCAAAGGGGGAGGTAAAGCAACAAGTGTAGCGTTTCTCGCGGTTGCAAGGGAAAGTACCCGGGGAGGGGGTGGTTGCTTTCATTAGACAGCGTGAAGTGTATACAGTATCAATGGGGATTTGGGTGCAGGCTGGTTTGTGTGATGGACTGGGCTGCATCCACAACTCTCTGCAATGTCTTGTGGTCTTGGGCACTACAGATGCTATTCCAAGCCTGTATGCATTTGACAATGACCACTGTGCATCTGCAGAAATTGGTAAGTCATCCCAAATTCCATTAGTCTTCTGAGGAAGTAAATAATGACAACAGTTGGGTCAGGTATTATCTTAATTCATTCGTTGACAAAATCATTAACTTTTCATTGAATTGAGAGCATATTTTAACTTTTCCCTTATTTCTATAGCTTTTCTCTTCCGCATTTGTCACATTTGTCACAACACAGATCAGCCTATCCCACCCAAAGACAACGGATAATACATGTGGATACAAGAGAATGAAGATGATGAAATCTGGAGCAATAGACATTCTGCTGGAGGAACTCAGTGAAAAATACATTTGCAACATTCTCAACGAAAATGATAATGAAAATGAAAATTGTACACACTCAAAATTTATTCCCAGCACAGACTCAGAGCAATAACATAAATATTTTACTGTTAGGTCTTTGAGTGTTTTTATTTCTTTTTATCAATTAATGCTAAGAAATATAAGCTTTACTTATTAAGGGGCCCAGTTTGAAGATCTCTTTGCAACAAATGGCAACATTCAGCAATACATCACATTCTTTCAGATAACAACAAAAGTTAATGCGGATTGTGACAATGACTACTTCACATTAAACAAAAGGAATAGTTCACCTCTGAGGAAGTCCAGGGTTCAAATATATAAGGATGAGCAGAGACCTTGTTTACTGTGTTTGAATTTGACTCTTTTTGGGTTTTTTTCTACCTTGTACTCTTTCTACACATTAGTTTATTCTCCTAATGAGGGAGATTTTTTGTTTCATTTTGCTACTACATAGAAACAGGCTCTTTGGCCCATCGAGTCCATGCCGGCCAACAATCTTCAATTCACACTAGTTCTATGTTATCCCACTTGCACGTCCACCCCATATACACGGGGGGCAATTTATAGAAGTCTATTAATAAGCAAAGCCGCATGTGGGAGAAAACCGGAGCACCCTGAAGCAACCCACGTGGTCACAGGGAGAACATGCAAACCCCACACAGACAGCATCCCGAGGTCAGGATCGAATGTGGGTCTCTGCCACCGTGAGGAAGAAGCTCTACCAGCTGCGCCACTGTGCCACCCTTGTTTGTGGTATATGATCTACACACTAATGGTCAGGGCCACCTCTATATGAACCAAGCTCCTTCCTTGGTTCAGTCATTTCTTGGTAATGTCAAAGACTGGAAAGCATAGGTTTAAGGTCAGAGTGGAAAAGTTTAAAGAAGATGCGCAGGGCAAGTTTTTTTACACAGAGTGAGTGGTGGGTGACTGGAACATGTTTCCAAGGATGATGGTGGAAATAGATACAATAATGCCATTGAAGAGCTGTAAATTGGCACATGGATTTGCAGCGAATGGATGGTAAGGGGAACTTAGTTTAACTTAAGGGCCTGTCCCACGAGCATGCGACTCCATGTGACAAGCGCGACCTAACCAGAAGCGGGGGCCGCGCGGAGGTCGAGTGAGGGACATGAAGTGCGAGCAAAGTCCGCGGGAAATTCGCGCGGTGCGTACGGCGTCGAGGCGGCTGCGGGCCGGCAGACTGTTGCCGTGCGGAATTTTTGAACACGGTCAGTTTTTCGGAGCCCCGCGCGATGTCGGGACCAGCTCCGCACGACTCCGTACAGCTCCGGCGATCGAAGTGGGACTGGCCCCGCGAGGCCGTACGGCTCAAACGACCATGTTAGGTAGCGCTTGCCGCATGGAGTCGCATGCTCGTGTGACTGGCCTTTTAGCATCGTGTTCAACACAGTTACTGTGGGCTGAAGGGCCTGTTCCTGTGCTGTACTGTTTATTTTTCTGAGGTCTAGAGAATACCTGCTTGGCCTTCTCATTGTGTTCTAGCCGATGGCACAACTCAACCGTTCTTCTCTCACCAGAACATCGCAAATAGATTGCATCTCTGTCAGAGCAGAGGCACAAATAAGTCAAACAAGTGCCAAGGAGAATCAAAGATGAAATATGAACAGGGATTGGTCTGGTAAACACTCCCACCTCCTGCCCTAAAGTAATCTTAACCCCACAACCTTCTTCCTTTTAACTTGCAATTCTATTATAGTTAAAATGTGAAGATTATTGCTGTGAAAGATAATATTGTAAGGCTGAATTTCTATCGTTCAATTTGCGAGTGAAGCTACATTTTTGTCTTGAACACTGCAACATATGTTCAAAGAAAATATCAAGAGTCTTCTGAGAAAATTGAACTGTTTAGGAGCTCTTTAACCCCAAGCACTGGGTGGTATTTGTGTTTGCAGAGTTGGGTATAAATGTGTACATGTTGTGGATTATAGCATGGATTTAGAAGTATGCAAGGAATTCCCAAGACTTTAACATCAAGGTGAAACAGTTAAGAACAGGGATTTACCTCAGGGAAACAGAACAGTAGTAATTGTGTTAAAGCCAGTGAATGGCTTTGATGTTCCACCTGCTGAGCCCTGGATAGCCAGCTGCAGGCTTACTTTCACCTGCCTTGGCATTCCTAGGCTATATATTTCATGCAACACCAGCAATGAGTGATCGGGGAAGGTTCAATCCAGGGCCTCCTACGAAGGAGGGAGGGAGGAAGGTTGCAATGCTTGGAGGCACAA